>NC_068363.1:42414252-42591752 GCF_020536995.1 Dreissena polymorpha
GAGACAGCAGGCTAGAGTTTTCTTCCGCTTTGATTGCATACTATTCTGACATTCACCTAATACATGATATTTCTTTACCATATTATTCAGCTGAATTTAAATTATTTTTAAGCAACCACTATGTATACGCTACCTATATGGAAAATTACAGCACAATACCTCTTTCAAGTTATTTAGCGTATGTTTTTTTTTTTTTTGGTACAATGTAAAATGACCTTTGCCCAACTGGACCCAATGTAATCCCAGCCTATGTCTATGTACACTACCTATTTTTTTATTTTTTTTAAGCACAATCCATCCATTTAAACTCGATAGATGTTAAGCAGAAACTCTTTTTATATTTCTAGTAACAGTGACCTTAACCCCGCTAGCTCAAAAGCAAGCCATCGCTATATCAGCATGGAATTAATCTACTCCCAAAATTTCAGCAAATACTTTACGCTTACAGAAGTTCTTAAACGCAAATATTTTATATATTTTAAAGGGGCTTTTTCACAGATTTTGGCATGTACTGAAGTTTGTCATAAAATGCTTTCTATTATAAATTAAAACATTGGACCTAAAAATCTACAGTAAACAAACAAGAATACATAAAAAACAAGAGGGCCTGAAAGGCCCAAAGTCGCTCACCAGAGATAACAAGATATTATTGGGACAAATCTTGTGACCAAGTTTCACGAAGATCAGAAAATAAATGTGGCCTCTAAAGTGTTAACAAGGTTTTACTATAGCCATATAAGGAAAAATGCCCCGCCCCCTGGCAGCCATGTTTTTCAACCAACCGGCATCATTTTTGAACTCATGCAAGATATTATCGGGATGAATCTTCTGACCAAGTTTCATGAAGATCGGACAGTAAATGTGGCCTCTAGAGTGTTAACAAGATTTTACTATAGCCATATAAGGAAAAATGCCCCGCCCCTTGGAAGCCATTATTTCAAGCAAACATAATTATTTTCAGACTCATTCCAGATATCATTGAGACCAATCTTCTGACCAAAGTTCATGAAGATTGGACAATAAATGTGGCCTCTAGAGTGTTAACAAGGTTTTAGTATAGCCATATACAGCCATATAAGGAAAAATGCCCCGCCCCTGGTGGCCATGTTTTTAAAGCAACCAAAACCATTTTCGAACTTATCCAAGATATCATTGGGACAAAATTTCTGACCAAGTTTCATGATGATTGGAAAATAAATGTGACCTCTAGAGTGTTAACAAGGTTTTACTATAGCCATATAAGGAAAATAGCCCCGCCCCTGTGGTGGCCATGTTTTTCAACCAACCAGCATCATTTTTGAACTCTTCCAAGATATTATTGGAATGAATCTTCTGACCGAGTTTCATGAAGATCGGACTATAAATGTGGCCTCTATAGTGTTAACAAGATTTTACTATAGCCTTATATAGCCATATAAGGAAAAATGCCCCGCCCCTTGGCGGCCATGTTATTCAAGCAAACGTAACCATTTTCGAACTCATCCAAGATATCATTAAGACAAATCTTCTGACCATATTTCATCAAGATTGGACGATAAATGTGGCCTCTAGTGTTACCAAGGTTTTACTATAGCCATATAAGGAAAAATGCCCCGCCCCCTGGCGGCCATGTTTTTCCAACAACCGGCAACATTTTCGAGCTCGTCCAAGATATTATTAACCCATTCAGCCCTAGTGTCGTATATATGCGTCCAAATAATCTACAGTGGAGTTCCTAGCGTCGTATATATGCGTCCAATAATCTACAGTGTGAATTCCTAGCGTCGTAAATATACGACAACTTAGATGTAGCTCTGAATGCCTAATGACTTAAAAATACGTCTGTTCATATTGGCATTTAAAGAAACAGCTATTTATTTGCAGTAAGTTTTTCAACCTAAGAAAATTCTTGTAACAAATACTTTCTTAATTTGGAAAATGATTTTGTTTTATCATTTCTGGTCAAAACCCTGTGCAAAAAAAGATAAAAATAAATAAATTAAGTCATGGTAACTCATGTTGTTTTTTGTATAGTTATTTGTATTCTATTTTTGTATTTTATTTTATTCTACATTTTAATTAAGTTTTAATATAAGCATATTAAGATGTTCTCTTCTTTTTTTTTCATAAAATTACTTGCAATTGAAACATAACTGTGCTTATTGATGTTTGTTTTTATTATTAGCAATGTCTTATTATTGTTGATATGTCATTTAATTATTAATTTTGTTTTATTTTAAAATAATTTTAAAAGATTGTTTTTATTCATTATAACAGTTTCTATTTGTAAAAAGTGTATACATAGATAATAATGGTATTGGATAAATTATTTGGATATAATTCAATGTTTTTTTATTTGATAAGTTATGCAAGATTTCGAAATTTTCATATATTACTGCATTCATTTCTAAATTGGAAATATAATAATAAAACATCTGTCACATAAACCGTCAACAAAGTAACAATACTTAAAAACACTATATACCATTTCACACCACTAAAAGTAACAATAATCAGATAATCTGTCAGGCATTCAGAGCTGATGAGGGTCCTGATTAGCTAGGGGTAGATAAGGCTAGTAGTGATAGGGGCTGCCTAGAGATAAGGCTGTAGTATGGAATGAGTTAAGATGAATCTTCTGACCAAGTTTCATGAAGATCAGACAATAAATGTGGCCTCTAGAGTGTTAACAAGATTTTACTATCGCCATACATGTATATAGCCATATAAGGAAAAATGCCCCGCCCCTTGGCAGCCATGTTTTTCAAGCAAACGTAACCATTTTCGAACTCATCCAAGATACAATAAAACCAATCTTCTGACTAAATTTCACGAAGATCTTGAAATAAATGTGGCCTCTAGAGTGTTAACAAGGTTTTACTAAAGCCATATAAGGAAAAATGCCCCGCCCACTGGCGGCCATGTTTTTCAACCAACCGGCATTATTTTCGAACTCGTCCAAGATATTATTGGGATGAATCTTCTGACCAAGTTTCACGAAGATCAGACAATAAATGTGGCCTCTAGAGTGTTAACAAGATTTTACTATAGCCATATAAGGAAAAATGCCCCTCCCCTTGGCAGCCATGATTTTCAAGCAAACGTAACCATTTTCAAACTCATCCAAGATATCATTAAAACCAATCTTCTGACCAAATTTCATGAAGATTGGACAATAAATATGGCCTCTAGAGAGTGAACAAGGCAAATGTTGACGTTGCACAACGGACAACGCACGACAGACGACGGACAAAAGGCGATCACAAAAGCTCACCATGAGCATGTTGTGCTCAGGTGAGCTAAAAAAGTAATCCTCAACTTGGCTCTAACCAATGACCCCTGGGGTCATGGAGTTAAAATATATTCCGCTTAGACCACTGGGCCATCTGTGCTCATGTTATGAAGATATGTATTTTTTAGTTTATATAAGCAATCCTCGAAGTTTCACAAAATATAACGACAACAAAAAACTTTCCAAATTATTAAATAGTTTCGCGCTGCAACGCTTTATAATTTTCAGGTTTTAAGATCGTCAAAGATGCATATAATTAATATTTTAGAGCATGGTAAATGCTCAGTATTACTATTTCCACACAAATATCATAACTTAAACTAAAATTTGCGAATCTGAAACAACTTTTTTTATTTTGTCAATTTACAAAAACGTGAAAAGGCTCCTTTAAGCTGTAGTGAAACTGATCTTAACCCAAGTGGCACCAACTGCAACCCCATGCTATGTCGACATGTCAGACATAGACATGGAGTTGTTGCATACACACTTTAAACTGAATTTTCCAAGTAGAAAAAGGGGAATAATTCTTCTTAATTGCGCTTGAGAGTTATGGAATTCTATCAGTGACCCCTCAATATGTAATAATGTGTGCAGTTTTAATTGAATACCCGTGGTGGAAATAGCGACATGTCGCATGCTTACCAGAGCATAACACACACACAGATTTTGGTGGAAGTATAGTTCTGACTATTTGGTGACGGGGAGCTAAAGAAAACTAGACTTTATGAATAAAGCAAAATAAAAGCTTATAAAAACATGAACACTTTTATTGTTGATAATTTATTATCTATTTTTGTCCATAGGAGGGTGATAATTCTGAGTTGACAAATATTTTTCTAGCAATGGGCAATTGGTTATTTGAATGTAGGTTCTTTCTGATAGTATAAAGATACATGTATTTATTAAAGCTGGATTGCATCGTTTGGTCTTGCTGTAATCCTGGGGAAAGCCAACCCATTTTCCCTATTTGAATATTGAGGGGTGTTGCGGCAGTTTATTTAACCGAGGATATATTTATAGCAACACCGATGATGCTATTATCACGACTCAATATTTTTGTTATCAGTATCATCAGAAATGACCGAGTTGGTTCATAATACAATTGTCAGTGGTTCGATTCCAGGCGGGGTTAACTTTTTTTTTAACTTTTTTTTCTTTCTTTAATTTCATACTTGTTTTATACTGGAGCTCTTTAGTCCTGTTGTTTACATTTATCAATTTTAAGCATTTAAACACAAACTTCAAAACATGCCGAAATCTGTGAACATGTAAGTTATTAATGATTATAAGGCAGAGTTTGATACTGTATGGTATTATGTTTGTGATTAAATATTGTTTTTTATTAATTTCTTTTGGTAAGCTGTTGTGATCCCAGTTAAGATTGTAAACAATTTCTTATGTTTATGCATATTTCTGACAATCTATGTACCGGTACTTGGGTTTTGTCTTATTGCTGTTTTTTAATGAAATTTGACGTCTAGACGGTAGGGATAATTAAAACAAAAAATCTCTGTTAAAAGTGCGGTGACCCACTTTTTTTATTTTTGTTTCATGATAACAATACATAGATGAACATATTTGAGAAGTTTCGCAAGAAGTTATTAGATAGAACTTTTTTAAATTTCATTTTTGTGGTAAAAATAGTAAAAAAATGACGATTTTTGGGTGACATAAAAATTATAAAAATTAAATTTCTTAAAAGTTAACTTGTGTTCTCCATTTTTTTGGTTGTTTGTGGTTTACTTAAATGATATATGATATATATTAGCTTATATAATCTCTACATGTTTCCAATTTCATAGGTTATTAATCATTATGCAATTAGAGATTTTTCAGTTTTAATGAAAAAGTACATATTATGTAATGGTGAATAAAATCCAAACAAAGCCGGTGACCCTATGTTTTTATTGCATTTTTCATTTAGTATTTGTATGTAGTACTTGAATAAAAATTTTGAGCAAAAGTTATTAGATGGAAAAAAATCATCAAAACTGCAGCAACACCCCTTAATTTTGCCACTTAAAAATTAGCCATATTGTAACCCTTCTTAAATCAAAGTCTTCAATGTGATACAATTCTTGAATGATCAGTTGAAATTTGTGGTCATGATACAATAAATATTATACACAGCAACTTCAATATTAGCCACAAACTCTAATAAATAAGTTCAGCGCTCATATACATGTACTGCCATGTTTTGTTGTCATTGAGTCATTTGCCAAAACATGCATATTAACTCTTCTATATCGAAAACATACATACTGCTTTTGTATAAGAAAACATATATATATTTCCAAATCCACATAACAAAAAATTTATTGAAAAAAATGTAAAAGAGAAGTGGTAACTGATCAGCGTTTGATCAACTCTTCACTTGTTTTATACACCTCATTATATCAAGCCCATGATCTTTAATCAGAAACAACACACATTTGAATGTTTGAGGGAAACATAAACAAATATAAAAAACACACTTAAGTGTACATGTTGTGTTATTGATGTATATAAGGGAGTTTAATTAATATATTTAATGCCTTAACTGTATGTAAAAACTGATAAGCCTCATTACCGGTAGTACTGAATCAATTTCTATACTAGAGGCTGAAATGGGCAGTCGATTGCAACAGGCTGCATTTTAATAATGATGAAACATAAATACAAAAAAATGTTTTCTTATCTTTCAATGATTATGATGGTGATTGTTTTTACTTGTAGAGGGCAACCTCCAAAGTGGTAGTCATACACTCTCAATTGATTACATAAAGAGATAGGCCAACAGCAAGGCTGTTGGAAGAAACCTTATTTCACTACAGATTGCCACATGTTTTCACAAATTGAAATATTTTATCGCCACTTTTCTAATCGCCACTTTTCTAAATATTTTAAAATTGGCAGCATTTGTGAATGGCAGCAGGAACCCTGGGCCCGCCAAGATTGCACATTGAACCACAAATCCTCCGATTACTGTATATCTAGCGGTTCAGGAAACAAGTAAAACAATTTCTATATTTATGCCAACAATACAGCAATAAATGATTTACCTTCAAAGATTTATTTAATTCTGTTAAATCAATGTAAAAATTGTTTATTTACAGCGTGTATTTCAACGCAAAGCCGATAGTTCCATACACACCTGCAATAACATCCCCTACACGCCTAGTTTACATGGAATTGAGACATCACGTCTAAAAAGGGAAAGCGCTCGATTGCAAAAGGCAATAGTAAATGAATAGGACAACAAAACTTCAAAAATTTGATTCACTAAACATATATATACTAACTGAAACAGAAATTTAACTTTTTTACAACTTTTAAATACAATTTTACAATTTTCTGTATTATTGGTCTTTCTCCTTTTGAGCAACACAGACACATTTAAATGCTCAAGAATAGAAAAGGTTCACAATTTATTCAAATACATTTCAGCATTAGTATAACCAAGCAATATATGTCCCATACTGAGCATGTGTATATCTTTATTTCACCTATTTTTGCAGTGTGCGTGCACATTTCTTATGCTAGAGAAAGTCATCTGCCTTACTTTGCAATTTAATTGGAATTTAATGAAGATTACCAAATCATTGAATTGAAGGTATAAACTTGGATTATTTTAGTTGAAGTAAGATTTTGAAATGCAATTATTCTCTTGTTTTTTTTTCTTCAGTTTGTTTTCAAGCGTAGTAATCTTAGTGAGACAAAATACTTGGATCGGTTGCGTATAATGTCATCACGACAGCCGCATTCTTAATGTAAACAAAATGATCAAAATCAGGATACCCTCAATATAAGGGAATTGTACTTTATAATTTATTATATGTTTAACATGTGCATTTTAAAATCCTTTCATTAATAATTGGTAGTTCTTCTTGAATTCTCTGAGCTTTTATGAGTACATACATACAGCTAAGAGTTCTTCCTTATAAAACCAAAGTCCAAGTCAAAACCTTAAGTCTTAAGTTTGTCTTAAAAATCCAATTCAACCAAGCTAATCCACCTTCTACATGGTAACAAACACAATACCTATTCACATCATGAACATCAATTTGCGTGTTTTTTGTGTGGATAAATGCTCAAAACAAAAAAACGCAATCAAAGCCAAAACCAAGGTTTTAAATGGACGATTTAATCTATCTTACTGTTACAGAGGTTCCAGAGATGGTCTCTGTAGCACTATTGGTTGATTAGACACAAGATCTCCAATAGTCAATGTTTACATACTTTCAAATTCAAAATATCCCGCTGCCTGTGTATTTCAGTGCAAAAACTAACACATTTCTTTCTTCTTCTTCTTTTATAATAATGGCTATGTTCAATACTGATACATTATGGCCATGCGTGGGGGGTTAAAAAGAAATAGATTGATAGGTTTCCCGAGTTACTCAATCCACTCAGGAAAATCCTATCAACAGTGATAAAAAAAGGTGCAAAACCTAACACCTTAAGCCCTTAAGACTTAAATATATACATATACAACTGTGCATGTGGTGAGAATATTAGTCGAGTTAAAAACAGGATAAAAGCAGAATCATGTGATCCAAGGAAGGAACACTGATGTAGACAGCACTGATTTAAATCCAGGGATCGTATCAGCGCTGACTACATAAGATGGAAGTGTGTTCCATTGTACAACTGTTCTTGGAAAGAAAGAAAATTTGTGGTAATCAGCTGTACTTGGTGGTATTTGGTATGCCATGTGATGGTGATGGCGCGAGTGTCTAATGTAAGGAGTGAGATAGTGAAGGGGATTGACATCAACATGATTATATACTATTTTATAGAACAAAATGAGTCTAGCTTGTTGTCTTCTTGATTGCAAGGTATTCCAATTAAAATCCTTAATTATATTTGTGACCGTGCCCGGTGTCTTGCTGTAATTATTCGTTACAAATCTGGCAGCTTGACGCTGAACATTTTCAATTTTATCAATATCTTTCTGATGGTAAGGGTCCCACACACTAGAGCAATATTCCAAGGATGGTCTAACAATGCTATTATATGCCGCTGCCTAAGTTTCCATTTTAGAAGAATGAATGTTTCGTTTTAAGAATCCTAAGCTCTGGCTTGCTTTACTACTAATTTTATTTATGTGAGGTGACCAGTTTAAAGTTGAGCTTACTTCAACGCCAAGATAAGTGGCTTGGTTTACAACAGACAGAGGTTGATTGTGAAGAGTGTAGGCTGTTTTTAATGGTTTGCGGTTTCTCGTAACGTGCATGATATGACATTTTTCTATGTTAAAAGACATCTTCCATTTCAGCTCCCACAATGATAGACTATCTAGATCTCTCTGAAACTGAATAGTGTCAGCCAAAGTTTTTATGGATCTGTACATGACACAGTCATCCGCAAATAGACGGACGTTTGACTTCACAGACGAAGGTAGATCATTAATGTAGAGCAGAAACAGAAGAGGCCCAAGAACTTATCCCTGGGGTACGCCAGAAATTACAGGGGCCATGGTGGAAGTTGCCCCATCTACAACAACCTGTTGACTACGGTTACCAAGAAAAGCTTTAATCCAAGAGTGTGTAGTGCCTGTGATGCAATAATGGGCTAGTTTCAGCAACAATCTACCATGATGTACAACATCGAAGGCTTTGCTAAAATCCATGATGGCAACATCCATCTGGTCTCTCTGCATGGTAGAAGCTTAGTCATGGATAAAACCCACAAGTTGGGTTTCGCAAGACCGCCATGCTCGAAAGCCATGTTGGTTGTCCACCAGGATATTAAAGTTGTCAAGATGGTCTAAGATGAATTACTAACAACGATATGCTCCAGCAATTTACAAGCAATACATGTTAATGAGACAGGTCTATAATTACTAGCTTGGTACTTTTCACCTTTTTTAAAAATAGGAGCTACAAAAGCCATGGACCAGTCCGAAGGGACAGAACCAGAAATAAGTGATTTGTTAAAAATAATTGTAAAAATAGGTGCAATTTCATTTGCACATTCCTGTAAGATTCTGGGTTTGATTTGGTCTGGCCCTGCGGCCTTGTAAGAATTCAGTTTGAGTAGGAGTTTCTTAACACCATTTACCGTAATATTAATTGATGGCATGTTTTAATACGGGCTATTACCAAGATCTGGATATGAGCTGTTTGTGTCATTAGTAAAAACAGAAGAAAATTGTTTATTTAAGACTTCAGCTTTTTCCTTGGGGTTAGATTTTAAGACCCCATCATCCCTTAAGGGCGCTACACCACACGAGTCATTTTTTAAGTTTTTTATTAACCCCCCAAAACGTTTAGTTTTCATGAACTGTTGATGTGCAGGGCTCTAGCTGGGTTAAATTTTTCTTTCGCCACCCATTTTCAGCATTTTAATATTTTTTCACGACTTTCAAAAATATAAGCCATTTTGTAACCATTGATGTATATAAAACACTGCTTACAGACCTAACAAGAATTTGTATTAATTGATAGATCTTTGTTGAATTAAAGGTAATTGAACAATAAATCAACAATTTAGTCCAATGTTTGTGTTTTGACATGTTGGTGCAAGAAAATAAAACCATTATTATTTCGCTTTTGACTTACGATGCATATTTTTCTTTTTTTTCACGAGTGTCAATTTATCCCAACAATTAAACTTACATGTCTTTGGTTCCTGCTCCTTGCTGAGACATATTGACATAGAGTTTGTTTTTATTCGCAACGATTGAAACATCCGGAAGTAAATTCTAG
This sequence comes from Dreissena polymorpha, assembly GCF_020536995.1. NCBI lineage: Eukaryota > Metazoa > Mollusca > Bivalvia > Myida > Dreissenidae > Dreissena > Dreissena polymorpha. The sequence continues at coordinate 42,424,213 of NC_068363.1, forward strand.
TTACATTTTATTTATACGAATCCGAAATTGACCGAAAGAAATTAAACTGAAAAAAGTATGGATAAAATAATACATAGATATATTTATTTCCACATAAAATGCATAGATTTACATGACAGCATATTATATACACACAATAGATAATAAAATCAACCTGCATGTATAAACAAAGCCATGTCAATCAACATTATACATTAAGGATTGCACAATAAGGGGTTTGCAATTAAACCCTTATTTCCATTGTGGTCCTTTAGATATAATATTGTATGACATACGAGACAGCGTTTTATATTACAATATATAATAATATCACAGTATACAATTATGAAAGACATATGACATATTTAAGTTCCACGTACTCTTGCATAGAATATATTCTGATAAGTACTAGACTAGACATTATTAAGAAGTTATCACATTTTAAGTGTTTAAAAACTTAAACATAATTATTTGCCATGCTATAAAATAATCATACAGCAACTAGATAAGACACACACAAATCTATCTTTGTTAACATTCGTATTAAATCAACAGTATGAAATCTTAAAGAGATGCATATTAAAAATCTACCTGTCTTAAAAAAGGTTCCCTAACACTGCATGTGTTTAAAAGATGAAATACCTTTGACATCTCTAGCTGTTATGCTGAGGAAGAGAGTTACAGAGTACAACTATTGAAAGCAAATGACTTTTTGCCAGAGTCATTGACCCTTGGAATGGCATACCTATTGCAATCATGCATGTTAAGATCGGTATTAGGTGAGTCTGACTGTGTTCTAACTCCGAACCTAGTATTCTAGCTTATTGTGGATATTACTGACTGGAGTAAAATTATCTCCCAAATATAGCTGAGCCAAATTTGAGTTAATTTTAAAAAGATGACAAAGTGTGATCTGGTTTACTCGACTTTCAATAGGCAACCAGTTAGGTCTGGTAAAATGTTCTTTACCAATGTGAGACCTAGGATGTAAATTTAATATGAACCTGATAAGTTTATTTTGGGTGACCTGTAACTTGTTTTTTAATATTTGATTAAACCAGTAGTTATTAAAAGAACAACCGAATTCAAATTGACACTGAATTTAGGACATGACTACCCCTAAATACTTGACTGATGATGTAGATGAAATGGGTGTTCCATCACATGAAATATTTAAAATGGATTAATTGTGACCTAAGTATCTGCCGTGAACCAAAAAGAATTGACTCAGTCTTACCCAGGTGCAATGACAGTTTGTTGTTACGTAACCATTCACTGACTTGTAAATTTAGATCATCACTAAGAATCTTCTCAACCGTAGATATGCTGTTATCCGAAACAACAATGGCAGAATAAGTTGTTTCTTGTCAGACAAATATGACTGTAACCACTTTGTTACGTCATCTTCCAGACCAGAAGCACGGAGTTTCATAAAAAGTATGGGGTGGTCCACTGTATCAAAAACCTTCTGTAAGTCTAAAAAAACATGCCTACAACATTACATTTATCATTTGCAACTCTAATGAAGTCAGATAAGTGAATAAGACATGTGTATAAGCTCTGTTTTTTCATTAGTGAAGCTTAGGAAATACATGTGGCCTTTTGTGCTCACAAGTTTTTTCTTTTAATTTACCCAGTGACATAGTTTATTAACGATACGTTACGTAGTTTTGAACACATCCTATATGTGATTGCAACAAATGTTCACAACAAGTTTCACCGATATTGGACAATAAATGTTGTCTCTATAGAGTTTTCACAAGTATTTTCCTTAATTTTACCTAAATACCCTTTGCTAACCCACTGTGACCCAGTCTCAATTGTATCGAAATATCACAAGGCAAATGGTCTGATCAAGTTGCAAGAATATTAAGCCATGCATGTGACATCTAGAGTATGCATAGGCTTTTTCTTTAATTTTTCATAGTGAGTTTTACTCTATGCGAGCCGATTGTAAACTCAGCAAAGATATTCTTGGGCAAAACTACCGCAATAACTCTAAGTTTTCGGGTGTTCTAAGTGTTCGGACACCCCCTTTTCAGGCCAAACTAATTATTTTTCGTGACTCTTAATTTTCGGACATGCGCGTTTCGTCTATCATTAATGACTCTAAATTTTCGGACAGCTAGTATACTTTACAGCGCTATTTCGGTACTGTAAACGCGTATGTTGTTACACTTCGAATTCGATCATGGATTTTTACAAACGGCTCAGGTCATTAATCCTGGAAGACGCATGCCTGAGGGCAATTTACCATAACGTTTGCGTAATTGGGTCAATAACCATGTATACCGGTAAAAAACAATCGCTTCACCAAACAGCATTTTAAATGATATCTTCCTATTAAGGAAGCAGAATGTTTAATGTCTTTACTTTTTTCGGCATAGCTGTATTAAGCCAGCTTTGCACCTTACCTGACCTTTGTAAGTGTCCAATAAAATTCAAATAATTTCCCGCGGCTAGGTACGAATGAATACAATTCATTTATTCCATTGGCTGATTTGAGTATACCACCAGAACATTGGAAACATATCCGCGTCTTTGTAACACTGTTCTACTGCATGAAACAATTTTATCTCTAATGAAAAGGCTTAATAGATAGAACAGTTTTACACTTAATTCTCGACATCAATACAGTTTGTGCGTGCACCTTTTATTTTCAGAGAATTACCAGCGCAAAAGCGTTTATACTTAAAGGCTATGTTCTCATATTTAGTACTTACTTCCACATGTCAACATGCAAACATGTAAAAGTATAAAGAGCAGTGGAAGCGAGGCCTCACTTTAATGGATTGCATTTCAACCCGCGAGGTATCGAGTTTATATACAGTATATCACCGGAGTTCGCGGCCAGTAAAATAATCGTTATAAAATAAAGACGCTATTCGTGAACTAGGTGACCTGGAATTTTCTTTAGACCAGAAATATGTTAAATGAAGATTTTCAGAAATATAATTATGGTATGTCAATAATAAATTCTTAATGTGTTTTCATCAATACAATGATAAATATTCTTTTTGATTAATTTAACATTAATTATTCAACCATATTGACTAATGTATTAAGCATGAGCGCGATGATTCTCGATACTGTTAATAATCGAATCAAATGGCAATGCCCGACAAACCACTAAAACAAGTTTGTTCGAAGAACGCGCCTATAAATACGGATACTTCGCGTGTGGCCGGTTGACTCATATGTTTATGCCCCCCTTCGAAGAAGAGGAAGTATATTGCTTTGCTCATATCGGTCTGTCGGTCTGTCGGTCTGTCGGTCGGTCCGTCCACCAGGTGGTTGTCAGACGATAACTCAAGAACGCTTGGGCCTAGGATCATGAAACTTCATAGGTACATTGATCATGACTCGCAGATGACCCCTATTGATTTTGAGGTCACTAGGTCAAAGGTCACGGTGACCAGAAATAGTAAAATGGTTTCCGGATGATAACTCAAGAACGCATACGCCTAGGATCATGAAACTTCATGGGTAGATTGATCATGACTTGCAGATGACCCCTATTGATTTTGAGGTCACTAGGTCAAAGGTCAAGGTCACGGTGACCCGAAATAATAAAATGATTTTCGGATGATAACTCAAGAACGCTTTTGCCTAGAAACACGACACTTCATAGGCACATTGATCGTGACCCGCAGATGACCCCTATTGATTTTCAGGTCACTAGTTTTTTTAAACCTCTTATAAATTACCACACCCCACATTATATTTTTTTTTTAAACAACGTTATGCCCACTTCGAAGAAGAGGGTGTATATTGCTTTGCTCATGTCGGTCTGTCGGTCGGTCGGTCCGTCAACCAGGTGGTTGTCAGACGATAACTCAAGAACGCTTGGGCCTAGGATCATGAAACTTCATAGGTACATTGATCATGACTCGCAGATGACCCCTATTGATTTTGAGGTCACTAGGTCAAAGGTCAAGGTCACGGTGACCAGAAATAGTAAAATGGTTTTTGAATGATTACTCAAGAACGCATACGCCTAGGATCATGAAACTTCATGGGTAGATTGATCATGACTTGCAGATGACCCCTATTGATTTTGAGGTCACTAGGTCAAAGGTCAAGGTCACGGTGACCCGAAATAGTAAAATGTTTTCCGGATGATAACTCAAGAACGCATACGCCTAGGATCATGCAACTTCATGGGTAGATTGATCATGACTGGCAGATGACCCCTATTGATTTTGAGGTCACTAGGTCAAAGGTCAAGGTCACGGTGACCCGAAATAGTAAAATGGTTTTCGGATGATAACCCAAGAACGCATACGCCTAGGATCATGAAACTTCATAGGTAGATTGATCATGACTTGCAGATGACTCCTATTGATTTTGATGTCACAAGGTCAAAGGTCAAGGTCACGGTGACCCGAAATAGTTAAATGATTTTTGGATGATAACTCAAGAACGCTTTTGCCTAGGAACATGACACTTCATAGGTACATTGAACGTGACCCGCAGATGACCCCTATTGATTTTCATGTCACTAGTTTTTTTTTAAACCTCTTTAACAACTTATAAATTACCACACCCCACATTATACCCCCCTCTCACTCCCCCCACCCCCCTACCCCCCACCCCCAATTTTTTTTAAACATCTAATCAATTACTACACCCCACATTATACCCCCCTCTCACTCCCCCCTACCCCCACCCCCCCACCCCATACCCCCCATCCCCCCAATTTTTTTTTTAAACATCTAATAAATTACCCCACCCCACATTATTACCCTCTCTCACCCCCCCCCCTACCCCCCACCCCCACCCCCACCGCCATTTTTTTTAAACAACGTATAAATTACCACACCCGACATTATACCCCCCTCTCACCCCCCTACCCCCCTATCCCCCATCCCCTGTCCAACAATCGTACCAAAGTCAAAATGTATTTAAGACTACTTATAAAACTATGCAAATAAATATGTGGGACTCAAAGTCAAAATGTGTTTAAGACTACTTATAAAACCATGCAAATAAATATGTGGGACTTCGTTCATAAATTCGCTGTGCATAAAGGAAGTGGTATGCATCTAATTTAATACAGCTATTGTGTCAATGTCATTATACATGTACATACACTAATGCACTGGAAAGCCTGTTGTTTGATCTTTAGATGAGCCAAGTGTACCAACTGTGTTTTGTTGTATCAAATGAACAGTGCAATGAAACTGTTTCCATGGCAACTTTGACTTCAGTAGAATGTACTGGTTAACCAGTCAATATTAAGTGCAGTTTATAACATCCATCCATAAAGGAGACATAACATTGATAAATTTCTTGCATCTTTTCACAATAGGGTGTCATTATTTTGATATGTGTACATACTGTAATTCATTTCTCAGCAGTAGTGTTTACATGATGTTAATGTCTCAACTGCCAGTAAGTTATTAACCCATTCAGCCCTAGTGTCGTATATATGCGTCCAAATAATCTACAATGGAGTTCCTAGCGTCGTATATAAGTGCGTAAATTTACGACAACTTAGATGTAGCTCTGAATGCCTAATGACTTAAAAGTACGTTTGTTCAAATTGGCTTTATTTGCATTAATTGTTTTAACCTAAGAAAATTCTTGTATCAAATACTTTCTTAATTTGAAAAATGATTTTGTTTTACCATTTTTGGTCAAAACCTGTCAAAAAAAAGATAAAAACAAATAAATTAAGTAATGGTAACTCGTGTTTTTTTTATTGTAATCTGTATTTTATTTTTGTATTTTATTTTATTCTACATTTTAATTAAGTTTTAATATAAGCATATTTAGATGTTCTCATATTTTATTTATTATTTACATAAAATTACTTGCAATTGAAACATAACTGTGCTTATTGATGTTTGTTTTTATTATAAGCAATAAATTATTATTGTGAATATGTCATTTAATTATTAATTTTGTTTTATTTTAGAATAATTTTAAAAGATTGTTTTTATTCATTATAACAGTTTCTATTTGTAAAAAGTGTATCCATAGATAATAATGGTATTGGATAAATTATTTGGACATAATTCAATGTTTTTTTATTTGATAAGTTATGCAAGATTTCGAAATTTTCATACATTACTATATTCATTTTTAAATTGGAAATATAATAAAAAACATCTGTCACATGAACTGTCAACAAAGTAACAATACTTAAAAACACTATATACCATTTCACACCACTTAAAGTAACAATAATCAGATAATCTGTCAGGCATTCAGAGCTGATGAGGGTCCTGATTAGCTAGGGGTAGATAAAGCTACTACTGATAGGGGCTGCCTATAGATAAGGCTGTAGTATGGAATGGGTTAATAACACAACTCTGTAATCTCATAATCTATTTATGTCATGTTTATATTCAAAATGAAGCATTTTCTTAGAGGAACATGGGTGTGCTAATTGTTGTTTTGTATTTGTTTTACTATTCTTTTTATACATGACTTGGAGTAAATTGTCATGTTTTCTTTGTCTAACCTGAGGAATCACAGAGGGATGGGCTGAAATGCCTTGTCTTACATTCTGATCTGTCAATCACAATTTGAACACTACTCCATGAGCAAGCAACCGCCAATTGAAATTTAAGTAAGCCCAGACAAGATGTATTGAAGTACATTATTTGACATTGACTATTGGCCAATGTCTTTCTAGTCTGAGGGTGTATAAAAGATGCTGCACAGGGCTTATCATCATTCTGAAACCTAAATTAGACTGTTAAAAGAATCTGTTTTACTGGTGAATATAATTTTGGACATTTGGCGCCAGACGTAGGATCACAACAGAAAGGAAACTGCGCAACAGAGAAGACTATTTGGAGGTGAGTTTTTTTTCTTTATTTCTTTTTATCGGTGCTATTACAAAACTCTTATCATCACAACATTCATGTACATTAACATCATACACATTATCAGATACAACTTTATTGTTTTAAAGTATTGAAAAGGTGTGATTTAAAATGAGTGAAAGATAGTAAGGCGCGATAGCTGCATGCTTAAGGTAAAGTGTATATATTTAATTCTTTGCATTGATATTTATTTAAAAAGTTACTATAATCAAACGTTCTCTTTACAGACACAGGTCACCCTGCGGGGTCCTGTGGTTAGTTTAAGGCATGTGGTGGGTTGTATTAGTTAAGTTTATAGCTTTATGCAGTTGCATGGGATAAGTTGTAGAAATAGTCAGTCAATTTTCCATATCTCCTTAGGGGGATATTTAACACAAAATACTAACCTCCTTCGTGGATGACTCTCCCACAACGTAGTGTAAGAACTTCTCTCTGGCATGCAATATGGTATATATTTAATTCTTTGCGTTGATATTAATTTCAAAAGTTACTATAATCAAACGTTCTCTTTACAGACACAGAACACCCTGCGGGGTCCTGTGGTTAGTTTTAAGGCATGTGGTTGGTTGTATTTGTTAAGTTTATAGCTTTATGCTGTTGCATGCGATAAGTTGTAGAAAAAGTCAGTCAATTTTCCATATCTCCTTAGGGAGACTATTAACACAAACTACTAACCTCCTTCGTGGATGACTCTCCCACAACGTAGTGTAAGAAATTCTCTCTAGGGCATGCCATAAGGTAGAAAAAGTCAGTCAATTTTCCATATCTCCTTAGGGAGACTATTAACACAAACTACTAACCTCCTTCGTGGATGACTCTCCCACAACCTAGTGTAAGAAATTCTCTCTAGGTAGTTGCATGCGATAAGTTGTAGAAATAGTCAGTCAATTTTCCTAATCTCCATAGGGAGACTATTAACACAAAATACTGACCTCCTTCGTGGATGACTCCCCCACAACGTAGTGTAAGAAATTCTCTCTAGGGCATGCCATAAGGTATATATTTCATTCTTTGCGTTAATATTTTTTTTTAAGTTACTATAATGAAACGTTCTCTTTACAGACACAGATCACCCTGTGAGGTCATGTGGTTAGTTTTAAGGCATGTGGTGGGTTGTATTTGTTAAGTTTATAGCTTTTATGCATTTGCATGCGAAGTTGTAGAAATAGTCAGTTAATTTTCCAAATCTCCTTAGGGAGACTATTAACACATAATACTAACCTCCTTTGTGGATGACTCTCCCACAACGTAGTGTAAGAAATTCTCTCTAAGGCATGCGATAAGTTTTATTGGCTTGCTGCATGTATGAAGTTGTAGTATTAGTGACTCAATTTTCCAAATCTCCTACGGGAGACTACTAACACAAAATACTAACCTCCTTCGTGGATGACTCTCCCACAACGTAGTGTAAGAAATTCTCTCTAGGGCATGCGATAAGTTTTATTGGCTAAATTTAGCATGTTTAGCTGCATTATTAAGTTGTAGTATAAGTGAGTCAATTTTCAGAATCTCCTTAGGGAGACTACTAACACAACATACTAACCTCATTCGTGGATGACTCTCCCACAACGTAGTGTAAGTAATTCTCTCTAGGGCATGCAATAAGTTTTATTGGCTAAGTTTAATATATTTAGGTGGATGTGTGAAGCTGTAGAATTAGTCAGTCAATTTTAGCTGCATGTGTTAGGTTGTAGAATTAGTCAGGCATTTTTCCAAATCTCCTTAGGGAGACTACTAACACAAAATACTAACCTCTTTCGTGGATGACTCTCTCACAACGTAGTTTAAGAAATTCTCTCTAGGGCATGCAATATGTTTTATTGGCTAACCTCATGTATTAAGTTGTAGTATTAGTGAGTCAATTTTCCAAATCTCCACGTTAAGCTGTAGAATGAGTCAGTTAATTCTACTAACAAAAAATACTAATTTCCTTCGTGGATGACTCTCCCACAACGTAGTGTAAGAAATTCTCAATAAGTTTTATTGGCTTAAATATGGTGTAAGTTAAAATGAGTGCAAGACATATTATTTTCTACATCTCATTTAGAAGTTTTTTGGCACAGTATGATATATATAAACAGATGGTAACTGGGAAAAGTGCAGTGACCAAGACCGGTTTACGAATCCTTATAGTCCTAATAATGTTTGATTCAATATATTTTTTTTTGCGTTTTCCATAACACAATTGAAATAACACAAAAGCTTTGTCATTTATGTCAAACTGCTTGCATTACGGTGGAGCATGTGAAAATACAATTCATAGCAGACAAAAAAAAATCAATGTCAAAAGACATGAATGCAATTTTGTTAAATTGTATGTCCTTCCTTATTGTTTTAACGTTGACATTTGCTGCTGTTCAGCCCTATGAAAACGCAGCAGTGTTTATTGATGTGACTACGCTAAATACGTTGTTACGTCAAAAACTGTTTTTCACTAGTGCAGAACAAAAAACCGTGCCGTCTGCAAGTCTGCAAAAAAACCTGCAATTATCGGATGGTCCATCAATTATCACGTAATCGCTGCTGCTAATTACCCAGTTAGTGCGCACTCACTATTTAGAAGGTGACATGTGTATTGGAGGAGATGAGATAAGATAAACAACGCCCGGGGTATTCTCTCGATTATAGACCGAGTTTCAAATACTGAAACATTAATTTCAATTAGGAGCATAGTGGGATTTATTACCATGGAACTCGAGATGTTAACCGATTGACGCACGGGTCAAATTTTCGATGCGTCAAAATGACGCACGGCAGAAAAAGGGGTTGCGTCAAAAACGAGTATTTTTTAATTTTCTCGCGTCAAAACGCGTATACCATATTAACTAACTGTTAATCTTTGTGTTCTTTACTGTCATACCATGAGGTGCGAAATTCCTTGAAACACAGCAATACGTGGTCACTTTGAATCAAATCGCTCTATGCCTTTCACTCAGTGTCGTTATATTTCCTAGGTCTTAAGCAAATTAGGTGTATATGATACTGTTATGACAAAAAATGCCTTAACAAGGTGCGCATGCGACTGAGTGATTTTGTCTTTCTGTTTGAAATATGGATAAACACGCCAAAGCAGAATTGCTATTCTACTATTACCTGCAATTAGTGATTCCAAAGGAGTAACTTTCCAGTTTATTTTAACATCAACTTTTATCAGTGGCTCAGTGCACCAACTAGGCTTTACAATGGGCTTTACAATGGGCACAGGGTTTTCTTTGCCCAAACGGCTCTTTCAATACACGGTATTTTGTCAAAAGGGCACTTTCAAGCGGACAGTCAAGCTTTCTGTTGCATGTTAATTCATATCTTTTTAATCATTGTTAGAATACATTATTCCCATAATTATTAAAGCATTCATAATTATTACGTACACTTAAAAACATATTAATTACAATGTCATATAATATTTACTAATAATCATATGTACATTTTCTTTATTACCTTCCTTTTTTATGGACAGAGGCGGCCCTAGAAAGGGTAAAAGTTAGGGTGGGTAGGGGGTGGGTAGGGCAGTTCGCCTTCAATATGGCCTAGCTGGAGCACTGTATAATAACATGTACCTAATTTCCTTTTGATTGGCGTTTTCTGGTGCCATCACTTAAATACATAATGAATTGTATTCCAGATGTTGGTAATTGAAACATGCCGAGAACAAAAAGAAAATCACTGAGGACACTCAGACAAGAAGTCAAGCAACGAAGAAGAAATGTTAGTTACAAATATCACTTCCTTTCTTTACCTTCTTCAGCTGACAGTTCATAACATCATATAATACAAGTGTACACTTGACCTTCAGCTTCCTCCTGACAGTAATAATTATCATTTTCAAATATTTTTCAAAATATTCCATACTACTCAATGATCCCTAAATTCATAAACGTCGCACGAACATGCATTTCTAACTAATGACAACAACATTTTCACTTCCATTGGTACATTTTCAGGGTTTTTCATATTTTAACAGTCTGTATTTCATTTGTTTCAGCCACCTGTGACTATTCAAAGCAGCCCCCCCCCCAAAGAATCATCTGTGATACATAGCTACAATGTTGGAACAGATGTACATTCTTCCAATGCCCTTAAGGTACAATTCTTCATCACTCTGCACACTTTTCTGTATTCTCAAGTTCAGTTTCATGTTTTCAAAACTTTAAAACAACAGCTCATACCAATAAACTCTACATGAATATTTCTTAACCAGAAAAGAGAGACGTAATAATACGCTCTGTTTGTTTGTTGCTCTTACTGTCCAATCTATAACTCATTAATGGACCACAAAATCAAGTAGGGAAAGTCAAACATGTTTAATTTACCATGATGTATTCAAATATTGTTATAATGTTCCACTGCTGCAGTTTGGCTGCAGTTTGAGTCAGCAATCTGAAATAAACTGTCATGAGCCACTTGTCATCAAACTAAACATACAACCACAGCAAGCCTGGTTTTCATTTTCATTTTGATAACTTGTTTTATAAATTCGACACAAAACAACCACTCATGCACATCCTATACTTATTTCGCAAGTCTAAAATTTATTTCTTTTCTTGCACTGCAGATTGTACACCTTCCTCTGCCTGATGAAGAGATACCACTGATTACTGACACAAGCGGTGCAATTTGCACTGATGTTAATACAAGAGAAGAGGTACATGAGTCAGTAAGTAAATGACAAATTTGCATTTTATTGCACAATGCTTACGACTTTCGATTTAACCCACTTGCTTGAATCTCATGTCTTCATATATGAACAAAAAACAGATACACTGACAACTTTAATGTAAAGCCAATTAAATAATAAGTGTTTCCATAGCAAACCTTGTACTTTACACACCTTAACTAAATCATAAAATAAACTAAAGACAAAAAACATGTACAACACTTCTGTCACTACTTACCTCACAAATGTGTGTTTGTATTGCCTCAGTGTGTCCACCTCTTTGATAAAAACCAAAAAAAAAACACTTTCACATGAGTCCCTTATAATATGCATAATTTCCTTTTATGCCGAACTAACACATTCATGTAATTTGCAGGTTCATCTAAACGCTGGCTGTTCTGCTGTACATGAGGACATTTTCTATGGTTCTGTAGATGTACAAGTATTAGACTACAACTCCGTGTTACTGAAAATACAACTAGGATTGCAGTACGGATTTTCACCACTTCCATTATTTACCAGCAACAAATATCAACACAACAAGTTGGTGTTGCAGAAGTAATTCCAAGAAATCAGAATTCACTACAAATACACTTCATTGACAACCACTATGTTGTAAGTTATAAATCAAGTGAAACTATTTCTGTTTATGACTCCCTCTACAACTCTTCTAGAATGTCTTCACTACATAAACAGCTGCAGTATATTTATGGAGATATTTCAAAGTACAGAAGAAGATATATTGTAGCTCAAAGTCAGGGTACAACTGTTGATTGTGGAGCATTTGCTGCTGCGAATGCCTACTTTGTACTAAAAGGAATGGATCCCGAATGTATTGTCATAAATCAAAGACAATTAAGATCTCATCTACAACTGTGTTTACAAAACGGTTTAATTACTGTCTTCCCACACGTGCAAAAATGGTAACCCATTGACAAAGATGCAAAAAAGAATGCAGTTAAAATACAAACTCCGATTCCAAATGACACAAACAATGAAATACAGTTTGAAAAAAAAAACAGGCAAGCATAAACTTGTGTGCTTTGAGTGAAAAAGAAGCAGAAGTCATGTGTGACATGAGACATGATCAAAACGAATCACATAATGAGAAAGCAACATCAAAAAGGACTAAAAAGCAACTCCCACACAAAAATACGCAATCACATTTGGACAGTGCCACACTACAGCGAACTCTGGAAACAATGAAAGATTCAAGTGAGTTGCAAAAACAATATTTCCGAGATCAAGCAGAAAAAGCTGCTCGTAAGAAAGAACTGTTAATTGACTTGTGTGAAAGTCCGCAAAAACACGCAGCAGATGAGAAAAAAACTAAAAGACAAAAAGAAAAGGAGAAAAAACAAAAATGGAGAGCGAAACAACGAAGCATGGACTTGAACGCTGTGAAACAAAAAGAAACACAACACAAAAGAACAGTCAGAGCTAAACACAAACTTATGGATCTTGACGCAGCGGCGCGTTAGAGCAGATGAGCAAACAAAAGTACGTGAAAAACACAGACAAACTGATCTTGACGCAGCACGACGCGTTAGAGCAGATGAGCAAACAAAAGTACGTGAAAAACACAGACAAACTGATCTTGACGCAGCAAGACGCGTTAGAACTAATGAGCAAAAAAGTTCGTGAAAAACACAGACAAACAGATCCTGACACGGCAAGAAGAAAACAAACACAACAGAAAAACAAAGTCAGGCATAAACACAGACAAACTGATCTTGACGCAGCACGACGCGTTAGAGCAGATGAGCAAAAAAATGTCCGTGAAAAACACCGACAAAACAGATCCTGACACGGCAAGAAGAAAACAAACACAACAGAAAAACAAAGTCAGGCATAAACACAGACAAACTGATCTTGACGCAGCATGACGCGTTAGAGCAGATGAGCAAACAAAAGTCCGTGAAAAACACAGACAAACAGATCCTGACACGGCAAGAAGAAAACAAACACAACAGAAAAACAAAGTCAGGCATAAACACAGACAGGCGGATATTAAGACTGCAAAGCGTTTACGAGCAGAAGAACAACACAAGGTACGCCAGAAGGGCCATAACTTACAAACTGCTTCCAACAAATTTTTTGACAACATAAATCAATTTCCCGAATATATATGTACCTGCTGCAGCAGAATGATGTATAAAAAATCAGTAGTGCCAATCCTAACTTTGAAGAAAACACACACCGAAATGTCAAATCGTTGCAAACAGCAAACTATTTCTGCTGACAACACAGAATGGATTTGTAACACATGTGCACGGTACGCAACAAAACAAGATGCCTCCACAGGCAGATGCTAACAATTTGAAATTACCTGCTACACCGGAAGAATTGAAAGGTTTGACTACTCTTGAAGAACGACTGTTGTCACAGAGATATCCTTTCATGAAGTTACTGGCACTACCGAAAGGAAGACAAAGTGCTATCAAAGGAGCTGTAGTTAAAATACCTGTGCAAGTAAACACTGTTGCTGAAAAGTTACCGTTAACTCCTACTCAAGCAGGATTCATTCCATTGAAACTTAAACGAAAGATTGAGTAGAAAGGTCACTATTCCTTCCAATACATCAGACCTGACAGAATTTTAAGCGCACTTCATTGGCTCATTGAAAATAATACCCTTTACAAAAATGTTCAATTAAACAGAACATGGGAAGCAGACTGTGTAGAAAATGACACTGAAACATGGAATGAGTTAATTGGAAATGCCATTCATGAAGATGACAACCCTGAATCTACTACAGTTGAAGACACTTCACCAGATGCTACAGTTGAAAACGTTTCATCAGATGAAGACAGTGACAATGAGGAAGATATTGTACCCATTTCTACCGATCCGTCTCAAAACGTCCAGTTTGAAACATGTGTTCAACCAACTGATATGTCCATTGATGCAAACAGAGTACTTTCAATAGCCCCGGGAGAAGGCAAAAAACCAATTGCAATATTGCATGATGATAATTTTGAAGAGCTTAGTTTTCCTACACTATTTCCATCTGGAAAATTTGGTTACAAATATTAAAGACCAGTGCGACTTTCAGCTCATATCTGAATGGCAACAAATTATTTCTTCCATGTCTATTGCACTACGCAAGTCCCTGATTGGCAATTGTGACGAAACATTTACTGCAGGCTACTTCAAAAACACTGATAATGTTCGTCCATTGCTAATGAAAGATGATGCTTACAGATTTCTACGTCCAATAAGAGGAAGCCCACCATACTGGCAGAAGGTCATGTTCGAACTACTGGCTGCTATTAAGCAATTTAAAATATTTACTTGGTTCTTGACACTCTCTGCAGCTGACATGAGATGGGAGGATACATTGAAAGCAATAGCAAAGCAACAGGGCAAGAATCTTTCAAATGAAGAAATCAAGGAAATGACATGGGAGGACCGATGTTCTTTACTAAGATCCAATCCAACAACAGCTGCCAGGCACTTTCAACACATAGTTCATTCTTTATTTACAGATGTTATTCTGTCACCAGCTTGTCCCTTAGGACTAACTACTTCTATCGGATAGAGTTTCAACAACGCGGCTCCCCTCATGTCCATGCTATTTTGTGGGTAGAAAATGCACCTCAGCCAAATGATCCCAGTGAAGACATATGCAATTTTGTTGGCAAATACATCCAATCTAACCTCCCATCAACTGATGAAGAACTTTGTACTCTTGTCCGGGAAGTACAAACACACAGACATACAGCAACTTGTACAAAGCGAGGCGGTGCATGCAGATTTGGTTTCTCTAAACCAATATCAGAGGACATCATTCTCTCACGACCAGATAGCAATAATGATGATCCTAAAACCCGAAAAGCAGCTATTGAAATCCTCAGCAAAGTTAAGGAGTGTTTGCAACAAGACGATTCGAACAATGACATGCTTAGTGTTCCTGACCTTCGTCAAAAGAGTCAAATTAGCGCTGATGTATACTACGAAGCACTGAACTGTTTTCATGAAACGAAATCCATCAGAAACATGTATTAACAAGTACAATCCATTTTTTCTCAAATTATGGAAAGCTAATACAGATCTCCAGTATGTGACAAGCCCATATGCAGCAATAGCATACATCACAAGTTACATAACGAAAGATGAACGAGAGGTAGGAACTGTTCTTCAAGCTGTAAGTAAAGAAATGCAAAACCAAAATGTGAGTCAACAAATGAAGAAAGTCGCCTATGCATTTTCCAATGCAAGAAATGTCGGTGCACAAGGAGCAGCATACTGGATCCTATCCCTTCCCCTTCATGTTTCAAACTTCACAACAGTATGGATACCCAGTGGATTTCCAGAAAAAAGAATCAGAATACTAAAATCAGAGGAGTTCCTACAATCCCTGGATGATGAAGATGACAATGTCTTTGCTACAAACATAATAGATCGCTATGCTGCTAGACCATTACAACTGTCAGAAATGTGCCTTGCCCAATTTGCTATGTGGTATAAAGTAAAAGGCTCCACTACCAACGATGACTTTTTCCCGCCAAACACTGACCTTCAAAATCCTGATACAACTGTTGCTTCCGAAAACTTACATGCCAGCCATACAAAAATTCAGTTCAATGACAACCTGAACATACTACAAAGTCATGTCGAGGGAAATCATTACCCAGCAATTGCTGATGAACAAAGAGATGGAAACGACTCACACAACCAACCATCAGAAAGGTCTAACGACCAAAATTTTGAAGAAATCATAACATTAAATGGTTGTGGCAAAATGAAACGACGACAGTCACCTGCTGTTATAAGGTTTCATCAATGCTCCCAAGAAAAAGATCCCAAACTGTACTCTTATAACCGCTTGCTGCTGTTCATGCCTTGGAGAAATGAACAACAGGACTTGCTGGCAAACTTCGGCTCATATGTTGAACACTATGAATGTAAAAAAGACGCTGTAGAGCGAACCTTCTTAACCCTAATGAAAAATGAAGATATTGTCAAAGAAGCTATCTCCCAATTCCAAAAATCAGGTCCACCACGACATGCTTGGGATGACATAGCTCCAGAAACAGAGCACACTGAAGCAGACCTTATAGAAGAAGGTTACCAATCAGACGAGAACTTTGCTATACTTCATCCTGATACTCATGAAAACGCTTTATTCCTCGATCCAGATCAACCCAGTGCAACTTCATGTACTTCCCACATGGATCCAAATACAAACCTTTTAAGTGATCAAGAATACAGAGCCTTAGTTCAGTCTTTAAACTGTGACCAGAGATATGTCTTTCAACATATTTTGAACTTGTGTACAAAACAGACAACACATGCAACAAAGGTCATAGATCCTCAGTACATATTTGTGACAGGTGGTGCGGGAACAGGCAAATCCCATCTCATCACTGCTATATACAACATGGTGAACAGACAAGTCAGACAATCCGGTGAGGACCCAGGACAAACAAAGATACTGTTTATGGCTCCAACAGGTACAGCTGCATTCACTATAAATGGTTCAACAGTTCATTCAGCTCTACAACTTCACACTTAATGACATATACAGGAAACTTTCAGATTCAGTCTGAAATCGCTTAAGAGTTCAATTGTCTCATCTCAAGATAATTATTATTGACGAAATTTCAATGGTCAGCTCTAGTGCTTTTAGTTACATTGACCAACGTTTGCAACAAATAAAGGATTCCACTAAACCATTTGGCGGTGTGTCAGTGCTGGCTGTTGGTGACCTCTACCAGCTACGTCCTATTGCAAAATACGTCTTTGAACCACCTGCTAATGTTATGCAACGACTAGCAGGATCACTGTGGCTTACATTGTTCCACATACTAGAGTTAAAACAAATAATGCGCCAAAAGGATGATGAAGACTTTGCTGCATTGCTGAACAGAGTTCGTGTAGGATATCAAACAGATGAAGATATAAACATTCTTCAAACTCGAACTGTCGACACTGCAAACCGAAATTACAAACGAACAGCATTGCACATATTTGCAACAAACAAACAAACAAACAGATGAACACAATAAGAGAAGACTTGAAGAATTGGGCCAGCCTATAATATCCCTTACACGAAGGGAAAAGAAAACCCTTTCATTAAAGGATTACGTTGTTTCTGACAACCCTACACATACTGGTGGACTTTCGAAAACACTTGAAGTCTGCAAAGGAGCTACAATTATGATCATTAGAAATATAGATGTTCACGATGGCCTTGTAAACGGAGCCCAAGGAAAAATAATTGACTTTTTACCTAACTCCAGCAATGTTCAGTGTATTCTTGTACAATTTGAAAAAAGAAACATTGGTCAAGCAGCAAGAACATCCTCTCCATTAAATCTATCTAAATATCCTCAGGATATCATTCCTATTGAAAGAGTGGATGTTTCATTCTCAACATCTATGGACAAACACGGCCTTGAAATAACATGGACACAATTCCCAATCAGATTATCCTTTGCATTTACCATACATAAAGTGCAAGGGTAATCAGTTGATGATCTAGTTGTATCATTTGAGCACAGATTTTCTGGTGGACAAGCTTATGTTGGCCTCAGTCGCTGCAGAACACTACATGGACTACAGTTGCTTCACTTCACCCTTGATAAGATCACCCAAAGTTCCGTACAGCTGCCTCCACAACCCTGTAACATGTGAAACAGTGAAAATTTGTTTTCTAAATGCACGATCATTAAGGCTACATTTCCAAGATGTTCAAGCAGATCCTCTCACACAATCTACAGATGTTTTTTTTTTACAGAAGCTCATATATACAAAAACCAGACAGAACTGTATTCTTTACCAACATATCAACATATCATCAAACCACAAGACAGAAACAACAGTCATGGTCTTGCCTGCTATATCAAGCGCAACATGCAGTGTCGGGAAATACCAGTACCAGACGTTACCTCCTTAGAGACGCTAGGTGTAGAACTGATTATTCCAAATTCTACACTCACTTTTATCGTGATCTACAAACCGCCTAAAGTTACTATGGCAGATCTCCTTCGAGACCTACAGATAATACTGAAAGCGATCGATAACGTGCAAAAGACAATCATTCTTGGAGATTTCAATGTTGATGCTCTTGCCGCTGAAAGCCAGCCATTGAAACATTTAATGCAGCAGTTCACATTCAAATTCACTCATCCCGGAACTACCCACAACCACAGCTCCTGTCTTGACCATGTCTACCTGCCGAAAGACATTCAGAATATGTACAACTGTTACACATTCCTTCCTACATACTTTTCTGATCACTTTTACGTGCATCTACAATTAGGAATATCAGCTTAGTTCTACAGGATCCATGGAATATTTATGTGAAAAAAATGACTATTTGTGAATTTGTTAACAAACATATACAATACAAACAGTGTGATTCAAGGACTTTTTGTGGAAAATCAATAACTGTACCACCAAACAAAAACTAAGCTAAGGCAAAACTGTATAAACAATTGCTACTTAGGAAAAAGGGATTACATGAATACTCCATAGGGACCGTTAAGTAAAACTATTCTATTATACTACATATATATATACAAGGGATACAACTGTGAAAATTTCTGCACACAACCATGGTGTAAACAATAGCGAAAAATTTGCTTCCAAACGCAATTAATACACCAATTAAACTGTATTACAACAGCCAAGACATTTATCTTTCAGAAAATAATACACTTGGCAATAAAGTACAAGCTTTTCATTGAACTATGAGAGAAAGTTTCATTCAAAATGCTCAAAAATCCTTACTTGGACACAGGTGTGCACAGCTGAAAACTGAGAATTCTAGAAGTAATTTTCGTATTCCTTTGTTATAAAGCTCTTTTGCTGGTACATATTCCTTGGATAGTTTTTTTCATAGTAAAATAGAACATAATTACTATTTAGTGAGCATATTTTGCTAGAAATTCATATCAATCTGCTTCAATTTCACAATGACAATGTTTTACTTTCATTTTGGATAGTTCACATGTATTTCTAACATGCGATTTGATTGGTTGAAATTCCACTGCAGTAATAAATCCAGCCATTCACGTTCCACGTAACATTACCTGACAAATTGCATACAAATCCTTGAAGATAGTAGAAATGTAAACAAATTTAATATTTACGGTATTTTACATATATGCAGTTACATGCAATTATGGAAGGTGTCTACTTTGATTAATAAAGTGTCTATGGATAATAAAACAAGGTAAAAATTGCTCAACTTCTCTGTAATTATTTAATTATGAAACAAAATGTGTCAAAGTGGGTGTGCACACCTGTGTCGCATTTCGAAAATTTTACCGTTTTTCATGAAACTTTCGTTTCAAACACAACTTTGAACACTTTTACTGCTATAAACATAGTTATTATCTGATAGATAAATGTCTGAGCTGTTGTTATACAGATTTTTTGGTGTAATTATTGCTTTTGGAAGCGATTTTTTTGCTATTGTTCAGACCATGATGTTGTGCAGGAAATTTGACAGTTGTATCCCTTGTATATATGTATATAGTATAATAGAGTATTTTTTACCTAACGATCCCTGTGGAATACTCATGCAAAAACTGCTTTGTTTTCTTCAGTGTGCATATCAGAAGACTGTTATACACACCAAACCATGTAGGAACTATATATCATTTGTATGCAACGTATGCAACTAAACTTTGTACCTAACTGTTTTTATTGTACATGTTAATAAAAAAAAAATAAACTTTACACTTGTCCTTATTTGATACCTGAAAAATATATGGTTGAAGTTTATAACAAATCACCGGACTCTCATTAACAACTCCATAAGTAACGTAAGCAATTCTTCTTTGAATTGTCCATCATACTCTAACGTATTAACACCATGGCTGTCACAAGAAATGACAGTTCATGGGCACATTAATCATCACCTACAGGTGACCCCTATTGATTTCCATAAATGAAGATCTAAGTTCAAGCTCACATTCAGTCATTGACAAAATAACCAATACAACTGATAGCCCATATTAAAAAAAACTTAAAGTAGTGAATGAGTAGTGAAGGTTGTGTCCAATTGGTTCAATGTATGTATACTTATGCCAAATAGATAGTTCTGGACAACAATATTGCGCTTTTTCCCTTTTTATGCCCCCTTCAAACAAGAGGGTGTATAATGTTTTGCACATATCCGTTGATGGTGCACCATCAGTCCATCCTCGAGATGGTTTCCAACTGATAATTAAAAACACATTGGCCTATGATCATGACACTTAACCCTTTCAGTGCGGGAACCGTATTTTGAAGGCCTTTGCAAACAGTTTGGATCCAGATGAGACGCCACAGAACGTGGCGTCTCATCAGGATCCAAACTGTTTGCTATTCTGATAGTATTCTTTGAAAAAAACGAAGAAACTGCTAATTTTAAAAATTCAGCAGACGACATTTTAGCAGACGACAAATTTCCCAGCATGCAAAGGGTTAATATGTTCATTGATCAACTGGAAGATGACCCATATATATTGTTCAGGTCACTAGGTTATTTCACGTGTCTTGGATTAATTTATGTGGGTCATTCTTCCGTAAATTTTACTCCAATCATCAATAAAAGATTGCTAGGTTTTTAACAGTAAGATGTAAACTTCAGAATAAAATTATCTATTCTGTTTTCACACTGTCCAGTAAAGAGACTTACAAATTGAATTTTTGGCACATGTTCATTCATAATGATGTATAAGCCTTTGTTTTTGTGCCAGTAAATACTATGTTTATGGAAATGACGTGAGAATTCAACATTTAAAAAACCAATGTAATATGATATCGCAACAGGACAGTTGTGATTTGCTGGGTCAATTCTATTCAGCTTGACCATCCAAGCGGTTGATAGCTTTGACAAACTGGTGGTCTGAAACATTGAGAAAATGTCACGATTCACTGACAATAAATCAAACATGTAATTCTTGCTACGCATCTTGCATTTAATTTTGTCAATTCAAATTATACATAAAATATAATTAATTTTTAATCTGCTTGTTAATTGAAAAACAGCAACACAGTTTGTTTGTATAAAACAATGTTAATACATAAATAGGATCAAGCATATTAAAATATCAACTTAGATTTAGTTTCCTTTACTGTACACGATTTGTAAAGTTAGGTTAATATTTGTGTATTGAACAAAAATAACAACAGTGTAAAGAAAAGTTAATTTGGGGATGTTCTATCCAAACCCTGAGAGTTCAGATTTCCTCAAATGCCAAGTAAAGATTGTAAATTTCAACCCACTCCTCTGGTTAGTTTTCAGAGCGCACATATAATTAACTTTTGAGCTTAGTGTCTCATTTGTACATGCATTACTGTATTAACTCCAAACCAACTAGTACAAGTGGTAGGCCAGTATTACATGGACTTGTGTTCACTGTTTACACCGTTTCACAACCCCATCTGATACTGGTCAGTATCTTGGCAAATGGCCAAAGTTGGGAGCGGAATTAATGGTCTATTACATAACTGACTTCTGTGTGTGGTTAACACATGATACTGGTGATGTGTTGCACTTGTATACATTTGCCCAATACACAACACTAGCCTTGGCTATTTTTAATCAGATTGCATTGCTATCTATGGTGGTCATTGACTAGGGGAGTTAACTGCTATAAATAAAATGTTTCATTACCATTAATAAATAAAACATTACAAATTGTGTGCACGTTTCACATATTGTCAAATAAGTCAAAATGTGTGAAAGGATTCCAAAAAATCAAAGACTCAATCAAATAATGGATATAATTGATTAGTATAGGTCCTGATTGGTTTTTGCACTATTAATTGGATACATTTCACAGGTCATTGACATAAGTGACATAAATTGTAGACAGAATGTATAGAGAATTTCATCTTAGTATTAATAAGTAAATGATTCCATGATACTTATTGGATTTTATTTCAAGGCCACAGTGACAAAAAACATATTCACACAATGGCTGTCACTACAACGGAGAGCCCATATGGGGGGCATGCATGTTTTACAAACAGCCCTTGTTTAATTTCACTTCCATTCTTCTTTTGGTTTTCTGTTTTGTTTCTATAGGTTTATGACCAGCAACATGTAATAATGTAAAATAAGCGAGAAAACTCCGCGTAACATCCCATACTGCGTGTGATGCAGCTAAGAACTGCACAGAAAAAGACATTCGCTATCCTTGATCTCATTTATTGAACTATCAACGCCGTATATTTTTTTTTTAAAGATATTTCTTGCTTTTTTTCTGTATCATTTCCGGCAAGAGAGTTGGCGAATCTGTGAAGTTATATTTATTTCAAAGTAGACACACTATTGTGCATTGAATTCTTGATTTTATTTCAATATAATCATAATGTTCTGACACTCAATTTTTATCTCTAAATTTTCGGACACATGTTATTTTTGACGATGCTGCTTCAGCATCGTCTAAGTTATCATACCATGGAAAAATTCTTCACAATGGCGAGCTATGTAAAAGACCGAGCCAGTCCGATTGAGATAGTGTCGATTTTCTAATCGGCATATCTCGCTGATTAGCATTGGTAACATTCTCCAGCAGAGTTGTTGTTCATGCCTGAACATAGGGTACGACTAAAATGCGTATATGACTTATCACATATTGTGAATTTTTATTCAACAGTAATTTGTTCATAACAAAACTGCAAAAAAAAAACGCATAAATATTGCCTATATTCGTTCATATTCGCACTTTTCGTTAATATCCGCGGATATGAGTCATATACGCATTTTAGACGGACCGCTCTCATGAGAGAATGTTCACACTCGTGTCAAAACTTTCTTACAGCAAACATCGGCTTGTTTGGCTATTTAGAAACTGTCATTTAGGATATATGAGTATTTATTAACTAAATCTCCGCTAATTTCAACAATGAATTGAATTCGAAGGATACATTCGATGTGAATGCAGGATTTTCTGGATCTTGACAGCTTGACACGGCAAAACTGGTATTTTTAGTTATTAATTTAAGTCACATTTTGCTTTGTAAATTGTATTCGAGCATTTTGCGACTAATTGAATGACTATGATACCCGATATCAACATATCACATGGGATTTGCAGATCACCAAGCTGTCCTGAAAACATTGATTACAAAGTCTTTCCTCATATTACGGGTTTGTATTATTTCTTCTTTCTATTTTAGTACAGTCGATTGGTGTATAGCGGATTTTAGTGCGTAACGGATAGGTTAAACGTTTTTTGCAAAATACTTTTATTTATGTAAAGATTTATAGTGTTCTATGAATTGAATACAAAATGCCTCATTGTTCAGTCGATTCATGTTTTAGTTGACGTGTGTCAATGTTTAACTGACAATTGTTTCTTTTTTCGAAAGCAAAACAAGGTCACGTTATGTACGCACCGTTTTTGTGACGAAAGGAAAAGTGAAGACGTATGGTTTCCTGAATGAATTTTGCAGATTTTGTTTGGTAAACATTATGTTCATTGATGTAATATTGTAGTATAATGTGTCCTTTCTAAAAGTAAGAATGCTCAGAAACCAAATTGATGCGTACCACATAAAATGAGCATGAGAGCTGCAACTCGTGATTTAGTGAATAACGGACATGTGGCGACACATATTCGGGAATGTGGGGATTGTCTCAAACTAAATGAAAACTCAATTGAAGTTGTCCAATACACATGTGGGTAGCGCGTGGCTATGATATTTAATAGTAAAAACATCATTTTGAATGAAAAATAATCAAAATTATAACGAAAAATCGATTTTTCTGAAAACATAGTTTTCACTAGCAAATATTTATAACAAGGTATTCAACTCAAAACGACCCATATAGGGTGCATCGCTTTGAACAGCCATTACTTCATCGATTGTGCAGCGATTTCCATGAACTTGGTCTTATTTAACGCAGAAATTAAGTTCATTTTCTGGAAATGTACATATCTTGCAATATGTTTTACAAATGCTGGGTAAAATTTCAAGAAATAACACGATACACATGTAATCCGATAAAGACCTAAGCGATCCGGTAATTTACCCTGAAATTTGCGCTGTAAACAAAAAATATTTGTCGGAATTTAAAACCGCTGGCATGTTTCAATAGGAAAGACATTTGTATTTCGAGGTTTAAAGGTTTAATTACTGAATGCATGTTGTTTACGTTGAAATGAGACTCGAAGTCCTTAGCTATCCGTTATACACCAATCGACTGTATTAAATATAATTTTT
The DNA here is from genome assembly GCF_020536995.1 of Dreissena polymorpha. Lineage (NCBI taxonomy): Eukaryota > Metazoa > Mollusca > Bivalvia > Myida > Dreissenidae > Dreissena > Dreissena polymorpha. The sequence goes on from NC_068363.1 coordinate 42,448,855, forward strand.
AAGTCAAATGAACTGTATCACAGTAAAAGAGACATTAAGGCGATTTTGGCCAGTTTGGATCCAGATCAGCCTGCAGTCGCTTGAAAGCTGTTTGCTTAAAAGCGGTTTACCATTATTTGCATAAGTCAGAGGTTAATTCCGCCACGCCAGGTCAATTAAAACGCTCAATATCTATTAGTTAGCGGTCGATAGTCGGATAATTTGGTATAAATAATAATAATAGTAATGTTCAATGTCAAATATCTCTAAAAGCAACATATGTAAGGCGTCTTCTGATTGGCTAACACTCAAGGGTCAGTAAAGACTGAACGTCGAATTACAATTTTGTACATCGAAGTACAAAAATGTACTTCGACGTACATATTGTACGTCAAAGTACATTTCTCTTTTTACCTACTAGGTCTTGTTGACTTTCGACCCAAATGGTACGCCATAAATGTGTATTCATACTATTGCCTTCGAGGTACTTATCCGATGTTTGAAGGAAAGGGCCAAGAATGTGCGATTGTGGGTCAAGTTCCCCAGGGGTACTACGTCCCCGTACCCCCAAATTTTTTTTCCGTACCAAACATTTTTCGTACCCAATTTTTTTTCCAACATTTTTTTTGTACCCAAATTTGTTTCGTTCCCAATTTTTTTTTCGTACCCAATTTTTTTTCGTACATATATCCATCCTCTTCAAAAGCATCGTCACACCAGTACTGTCAGTACTTTGATTTAATATTTTCCGTATCTGAATTTTCGGTCCGAAAACTAAGAGTAATTACGGTAGCTTAAAGACCCGAGTGCAAATTGTTAGTATAAGATGACCACACTTACGTCTGAGTGTTAACTTTGACGCCATATTTACTTATACATGCTAAGTTCATGAGCTATAACTTTCTATTATACTTTCATCATAAGTATACACATGGCATCAAATATTTTGGTGTAAGTTTATTTTACATAAATGTTAACATCTAAATAGCTGACCGCCGCTCAGTTACATACATTTTTATGTCCCCTTTCGAAGAAAAGGGGGCATATAGTAATCGGACTGTCCGTCTCTCTGTCCGTCCGTCCGTCTCTCTGTCCGTCTGTCTGATTTTCCGTCACACTTTGCGTTTAGGTTTCGAAAAATGCTCATAACTTCTATGTCCCTTGAGATATAACCTTCATATTTGGTATGCATGTGTATATGGACAAGGCCTTTCCATACGCACACAAATTTTTAGCCCTGTGACCTTGACCTTGAACTTAGAGTCCGCGTTTAGGTTTTGAAATCTGCGTTTAGGTTTCAAAAAATGCTCATAACTTCTATGTCCCTTGAGATATAACCTTCATATTTGGTATGCATGTGTATATGGACAATGCCTTTCCATACGCACACAAATTTTGACCCCTGTGACCTTCACCTTGAACTTAGGGTCCGCGTTTAGGTTTCGAAATCTGCGTTTAGGTTTCGAAAAAAGCTCATAACTTCTATCAAGCGTTTATAGGGGGCATAAGTCATCCTATGGTGACAGCTCTTGTTCTGTCTTCATTTGTTTGTGTTTACCCACCACTGTCATACATTATGTTAGTTACAATTTTTTTACTCTATAATCACTTTATTTTCACATGACCTTTTGATATGTTTACTATTACATGGTTAAGACTGACGATGCACTAAGAACAAGTCGTAATACAATTTGTGTTTTGTTTCGTTCTGTCATAAATTGTTCCGATATGGGATTTCCTTTGTTTGATATAGATGAACGAAATTATCAGGTTTTTAAGATAATACACTTAGAGACACTTTAAACGAAACACTTAGATTTGTATCAATGGATTTCGTCAAAAATCGTAATATTAACAAATAAATAAAAATTATAGTTTAATATCTCATATGATTTTAATTTATTGATTCACAATTTGATAACTTATCATTTTACAGTGAATGTCGCTATGAAATAAAAAAGTCATAAGATTACGTAACCTAGAGATATTAATTTTAGTTAAACTGTTAATCTCATTCGAACATGCACTGTATAAATATCCATGCATAGGGTTTCAGTATCATTTATGCGCGCTCGTTATTTAATGACGGATTGACACATTTATCTAACAAAGAACCAATTATATTATCTTAATTTCCGATGGCATGTTCATTTTGTCCATTCGGGTCCAATAATTTAAAGCTTAATTATAAGCTTAATAATAAGCTACATCGTTTGAAGGACATGTCTTTAAGTTCATGTTGAACTCGTCACAAAAAGTGTTTTACACATTTTTTGTATTTTATTCATATATTATTGGTTCTAAATATATGCGTATATATTTAACGTGGAAATATGCATCATTTCAATAGTTATAATAGCTCGATTGCCTTAGGCTTACTGAAGCAGACTCGAGTCTGTTTAATTGGTTCAACCTGTCCTTGGTGTCTGAAGAGATACTCTTTATAACGCTCGGATAGTGGGGTTCAAACCCGGGACATCATTCTCAGGCGGCGGATACAATACAATCTACGACGCCGTAACCAAACCGTTACAACGGGTTGTTATTATTCAGGGCATTACGCCCATATGCCACGGACCCAATATTTTGGAGAGCTTAATACACATTTTTGAACTTGATTTATACCTAAGGAAGAATTTACTATGGTCTGCTACTCTAATGAAAACAGCATAAATCTTCATTAAAAATGGATTCTGCGCACCGACATTGAAAATTTAAATTTCTTACACTATTATTTGGTAGCAAAAACCTGTGTCTTTAATTCCATTTAAGCATACATCTAACATTGAAATACTAAAATAACAAATTATCTTTAATCGTCGCTTTTAGTAGAAAAAAAAGACAGGAATACCCGTGTTTTACATCGAATATTGAAATATTGTAGTGACTAAGCACTGGAAGTTCCGATAAAGAAAGTCAACATATAAAAATGGTTGATAACATCGTTGAAGGCACTTATAGCCTGCGCAGGAATGAGAAAGTATCGATACGTTTTTTATTATGTTCCCTCAGTGCAGTGGTTGGTATATGCTCTTCTCACCTGTGCGACCCGGGTTCAATCCTCATTCCCGGAAGCATATGAGTGTGGTTGGTGGTAACCATACCGGACAGGTGGGTAAATTGAAGCTATAATACAATATCCCTCCCACCTTTCGCGTGTTTAGTGATTACAGTTTATTAGGTAAGAGTGCTGGGACACACTCCGGAACCACACATAATTCAGCATCAGACGCGGAACGACCTTGAAACACACAGCAGGTCAAAATTTAACAGTATATAAAAATGCAAGTATACTGGTTCGATCCAGAAAAATAATCATGTTTTTGCTTAACTATTTTGACGGTTTATGATATAATGTTTAAACTTTATAAATAACCACTATGGAATCACATTTACTGTTATTTATTACGCAGGTATGTCTGACCTAAATTCGTTATATTAATATATGAGCAATCAAAAACGTTTCTGGATCACTGGCCCAGTTTTTGGTATCGGTGTAAGCCATCGACAAGTTCTGAAGTCGCAATCGAGTTTTTAAGATGTCTTCGAGTATTTATCGTTTTCAATCAAAATATATTTCAACAAGATTGATTTTATTCAGCATACAAGCTATTCACTATTTAATTAGAATGACTAGTGACCAACTGTACGTACAATCGGCAAACACCATACTTTTGATAAAATCACAACATAAATTTTAGTTCCATATATATGAGAAAACAAAACAAAATAGAAAAATATAATTAAACATGCAGTATGATTAAAGAGAATTTAAAACAGCTCTCTCGTTAATTTAAATACACGGATTTCATTATTTCATTCAAATCTATTTACATGGGTATTTCTTTCCGAATGACATCAATAAGTTTTCACTGTCATGTTTGTTTAAGATACAACAGACATTTTATTTTATTTGATGGCAATGTGTTTTGAGCTTTCATAATTTAAAATAGCAATAACAAATATAGTAAATATAAGTTGAAGCGTAAATACGTATTAGCCATTCGTATGTATAAACGAATCAAAAAGATAAGAACACTGCCTGTCACCAGGTGTTTGAGGCGATGGACAGTTAATCCATATGTGTTTACTCATAGTTATGAGTAAATTTATTATTCTCTATTCTCAAAATACTATTAAAATCTCATCATCTTTATAACCCATATCATCATCATTATCATTATCAAACAAATAATAAACCAAAGACAAAATAGGAGTGAGTGCTTGTATTTGACAGGACTTTCAACATATAAATGCAAAAAACAATTCTTCTGACGCCCGTATGTGTTGTATGTGCAATGGATATAGACCTCAACGGCACCGCTCAATTGATGAGCCTCGAGACGACTGGAAACAGTGTAACATCTTTGTTCAGGTGTATAAAGAACTGAAACGATACTATTTAAATGCTGTAGGGCATGTAATTATGAATTCTTCACATGCACATGTGTGTCATGTGAAAATATGCAAATTTATTCATAACAATTAGACGTCATGTATATATCTCAAATAAAGAGTTACCAAAGTGCACACAGGACGCCCACAATGCCCATCAATCACGCTAACTTGCTTAAATATTATAAATTAACAATTGTGAAACATTAATTTGTTCAAAGAAGCTGCTAATATCTGCAAGATTCATCCATCACCACCAATCAAGAGAAGTGTACATGACTTCACGTACACCCCATACAATAATCAGTAGTAATAAACGATTCAGGTAAAACCGCGAGCGGGATACGCAACCCTACTGCCATTTTTGTTTTCTTATTTTTTCTTTTAATGGCAGGGGGACGTATGAGGACCCATGGCTCAAGACCGGTGTCTAGGTGCCTTCATCACCTCCCGAAACCTCTAATTTTAGAGAAATCTACAAATAAGCAGCTATTATTATACTGTAAACATTAAGTATTATTTAGTAAAAAATGTAATTAAAACATTATCAATTTCATTGCGCAAATTAACATAACAAACAAACATCAAAAGCATCCCGCACACACCCCGGACATCAACATAAAAACAAACAAATCACTCAAACCATAAAATCCATAAAGCACCTAAAAAGAATGTTGATAAATCATAAGTATTCCGAGAAATATATAAATGCATATGACGAACAGCTATATTAAACCGACTTCAACATCTAACCAGTCACACCAAAATGAAAATATTAAGTAATCGTACAATAAAAATGTCTTTAAAATTAAACGTTCATTACGAAAGACAACAAAAAATAATAACACTGAAATTTAAACATACCAATATTTCAATAAATATGCTGGAGGTACTATCTCCAGGAAGTGAGAGTCTCGAAAAACATGACACCCATAACTTAAAAAACCTCATTCAAACACAATATTAAGTAAAAAATGAGTCAAAATAATCAAGAAAACTTAGCTGCTTCAGACTTAAATGAAAATAAACCCATCGTCTTTCCCAGTAAAGGAATCGGTTTGTGTTAAGATCCCATCTCACATGGACTAAAAACCGAACTGAAAATATACTAAATATAGACTTTATAATTGCAAAATTATAAACATAAAAGCAATGTAACCAATTATTTAACAATACAGATGTTCATTAAGGGCGGGCGGGGTTATCACCCTTTCGTTTTCTTGCTCCATAACTTTGCCTGTCAAAAACAACCCTCGAATGGCGTCTCACTAGATGTGCAAATCATATATACCCCAAAACGAAAAACTCGTGCGCTTTCGAGCTAAAACATGCACACAAAACCAGTGCATTATACGCGCTAAACCATTACCATAATCTCTCTTCTAAATAACACGTATTAAACCATACTATACCGTATTTATCAAACCGAGAATAATTTCATTTACTCATAGTTATGAGTAAATTTATTATTCTCTATTCTCAAAATACTATTAAAATCTCATCATCTTTATAACCCATATCATCATCATTATCATTATCAAACAAATAATAAACCAAAGACAAAATAGGAGTGAGTGCTTGTATTTGACAGGACTTTCGAATAAAACAAAGAGAGAATACAAATAATATAAAACATAAAATGAATACCTAAATATTCTCCACCACGTTATATACCTCTCGAACTGTGTTTTAACTGAAAAGATACAATTATAAACATTTGTAAAAGCAATAAAACTAATTCAATCAAAATAGGCACACTATGGCCTTCAACAACGGTCAACTGACCACACAAGCCAACTGGCTTATCAACATCAGGCACACTCTGGCCTTCACAAACGGTCAAATGACCACACAAGCCAAACGGCTAATCAACATCAGGCACACTCTGGCCTTCACAAACGGTCAAATGACCACACAAGCCAAACGGCTAATCAACATCAGGCACACTCTGGCCTTCACAAACGGTCAAATGACCAATCGAATAATGCACAAGAGAATTAAACAGATATAATAAAACAATATTTACAAAATTAATGAAAAACATTTAAACGGAAATAAAAAATATCATAATCATAATCCTTATAATAATAATAACATACTACATAAACCATACCTTTATGTTCTCCAATACTTAATATACCATTCGTACTGTCCAGTTACTGCACTGCAAAAAATAAACTTGCAAAGATTGTTAATTCCATGTGAACATGCTTTTTAAGAAAATAAGTTCAACTAACAAAAGCCAACCGGCTTTCACACATCAGATCAACTTGCTTTAAAAACGGTCAACTGACCATACAAGCCAACTGGCTTACCAAATCAGGCCAAATGGCCGTAAACAAATTGGTCCAATGACCACAAGGAAACATACACACAACACAAACACAGAACTTAATAATACTCAAAAGCATTTCCAAACCATTTATATAATAATATATTATAGTGTCTTTAAATGTGCTACGAACAACACATTATACATTTCAAATCACACATACATTAATAATGACTTTTCACAAATCTAAATTTAGCGACACCGATAATCTGTCTTTCAAAGAACCTTTAACATATCCGTCCTTAGTGGAAACACTTTTTCATCTACCATGTCTTTGCCAAAGTCTATCCACAGTCTTATTATTGGCACTCATAGATGCTCCACCAGCACGAAAAGAATGAAGTCCATATTTAGAAGAAACATAACCCAATAGACTTAACTTCTTCTTAAAACTATCATTTATACTAGAATAACTTATATGCTTATTATTAGAAATCAATTTGAAACAGTGTTTAACATTTTACAAATAAACTGGTCTAAACACATAATCAGTAGATGAACATGCAATATCTGCAACACACAAATACTTTTCAAACAATTTCACAGGACATGTGTCTGTATTAGTTTTTGCAATCAGAACAGTATTACCCTCTCTTAAAATGTCCGTTTTTTACTTTTCAACTTTAATATCACAATGCGTATCTAAAAATACAACATCTGATCTTTTAACAGACAAAATTTTACTTATCCTAAAAAACCAGCATAAAATAAGAAAAAGATTGTAACGCCTCTTAAATACCCAGAAGAACAATCGCTCTCAGAAACAAAAGTGTGATAAAATTTCTTAAATATATCCGATGTAATAGGCTCCTTTTTAACTACCGGCTTTGCAATTCTCCGAATGCACCCAAATAAAATACATCATAATAATCCTAGTAATAATAATAACATACTACATAAACCATACCTTTATGTTCTTCAATACTTAATATACTATTCGAACTGTCCAGTTACTGCATTGCAAACAATAATTTTGCAAATATTGTAAATTCTATGAGACTTTCGTTCTAAGAAAGTTCGGTAACCTGACAAATCAAGCCAACAGGCTTTCACACACCATATAGACTGGCTTTAAAAACGGTCAACTGACCATACAAGCTAACTGGCTTTCAAAATCAGGCCAATTGGCCTTAAACAACTTAATCCAATGACCACAAGAGACATGCACAAATACCAAACACATTTTACTAATGTTCTCACAATCAATACGTATGTTCTGCTCTTAAAATTAAAACTACCGACTTGACATTTGTTTTAAGGTTCAATTCACCAACACAGACAAACTTTAAGCTACTGATCGAACCCTGGCTCAAATTTCCATGGCAATAGCATAAGCTCAATTGATATACTAGAACACCGTATTAATTTTGATTTACTAATTTGAAAACAACTAAATGCTTAACACACTCAAATACAAAGCTATAGGTACTTGGTCGGCTGCAAAACTCGTCAATTTTTGGAATTTTAACCCATCAAACAAATCTCAAAGAAAACCGGTATTGATGTAAAGTTGAATTTCTGTGACTCTAAAAGGAATACATGTACCATCTGAGAATAATCCCTGTTGCTGAACCGTTACTTGTTTTTGTTCAATTAAACGCAAAACCTAGAAACTCATTCATTTGTACGTGCTAAACCATAACCATACTCACTTTCTCTTCTAAATAATATGTATAGACCAACATCATTCGGTATTTATCAAACCTAAAATAATTTCATTCACTAAAAATTCGTTAATGTAGAATTATCCATTCACAAAATACTGTCAACTATTCCTCCTCCTCATCAATAACGTTAGCATCATCATCAACATTTATAACATCATCAATAAAATCATCATTATTAATCTTAACAAGTTATTTTCTAACACATAATTACACAATAAAAAAAAACCCACAAAAAAAACAACAAATTATACCTTTCGAGCTGCCCTCTTACTATAATGTTACACTATTCATTATTTATTCTTCGAACTGTCCAGCTTCTGAAAAAATAAACTTCGCAAACATGTGTAAATGCAATTTCAACATGTGTTTTGAGACATTTTTGTGAACTGACACGCAAGCAAACTGGCTTATACGCATCTGAAAAAAATCTGCTTTCAACAAACTGTCAACGGACAACCCGAGCCAACCGGTTAATTTACATAAGCCAATCTGGCCCTTAATAACATACATTTAATGCTCTCCAATATATATAATATCCTTCGAACAGTACAATCTTAACATTAAATAAAAACAAAAATGTAAATGTAAACGCACGTTTTAACACATTTGATTAACAAACTACACGCGCTAACTGGGTTTATCCACATCTGGTCAACTGGCTTTCACCAAAACGATAAGCAAATTACACATGTTAACTGGCATTCAAAAAACGGCCAAACACCATAAAAGCAAAATGTCTTTACACATCAAGCCAACAGGCCACCAAACAAGAACAAAAACTATCACGAAAACAAAATGACTTATATTGCAAATAAATCCGGTCTACTTTTGTTATCATTACAGTACCTAATCTTTAAAAATGCATTTAACTATGACGAAACTAAATTTAACAAAACCGACAAATGCCTTTCATCTACGTTTAAAACAACAGTCTTATTGTCAACGCTCTTTTCAAACCAAATTTATACCACAGTTTATCCAAAATATCGTAAATTAATTAGCACATATGCATGCACCATTATTGACACCAACCTTGCAGGGAAAACTTAACGTCTTAAATTATTATGAAAAATATAATAACTCAAAATGTTTTAATTCAATTTTTTTTTTTAATTGTATACAACAATAACATATAAACTGTTTATTCAATATCCAGCAAACGAGATGTAATATATGCAAAACACAAACATGTTTCGAAAAAAGTTTACAAGACAAGTCTCTATAGCTGTTTCATAGATGAATAGAATATATATTTCCGTAATGTATCGATTTTTGATGTTTCATTCTTAATTCACAATTGGAATACCTGAATAGTTTAAAGATATGTTCGCATAAATTTTTATCCGCTCATTATCATACCACGTCATATATCGCACACAACCATCTAGCTGAATTATAAGGAAAACGGCATTTAATTGTTATTAATCGTTTGTTGAATTATACGCTTGGAACTAATACACAAACTTGTAAAACATGTATTACCAAATAAGGTGTTATATCTTATAAACAATAAAACTAAAGCAAGGTGTTCGTAAAAACATGAGGAAGAGTGATCTAACTCTGCTATCAAAACAACCTGGAGTGACACACTATGTGGCCTTACCTATATATAATCCTACCAGACCATTACATTTGCGACCTCTTTTTGAACTTAAATAGTTTCATTTTTACCCAATAATCAAATCAATTGATGTATCTGAATAATTGGAACTAAACAAAAACAACAGCACAAATAAAGATATGGAGCATGTTATTGAATATACTTATCATAAAAGTTAACAAGGAACACAACCTGTGTTAATTTCAATCGGAATGTTGTTGCCAGCGTTATTACAATAAACAGAACCAACAAGTCTGACCTTTGTTCGAAGTTCCAGCTCACCATTCCGCTTCTAGCAGAGAATCAGTCCTCTCATCAAAAATCTCCTTCCGAATACTATGTATTTCGCAAATGAACGCCTAAACTACTTTATCACCCTTTCGTTTTCTTGCTCCATAACTTTGCCTGTCAAAAACAACCCTCGAATGGCGTCTCACTAGATGTGCAAATCATATATACCCCAAAACGAAAAACTCGTGCGCTTTCGAGCTAAAACATGCACACAAAACCAGTGCATTATACGCGCTAAACCATTACCATAATCTCTCTTCTAAATAACACGTATTAAACCATACTATACCGTATTTATCAAACCGAGAATAATTTCATTTAACTGCGTGAGTTCAAATTGATGTTTATGTGTTCTTCTTTAAGGAAGAATAAATTGAAGTTTTCAATGTAATACATAGATTCATAATCACGATACTAATAATGAAACTGGTAATTATATTGATTATAATGACGACGGTAAAATAATTATATTGCGTCGTGCAAAATGAACATTAAAATGAAAGGTTAACAGTTTATTTTCTAGGAAAACAGCAAAACACATCGTTCCTTCTGGAATTAAAAGGTATGTCATAAACATACATACTATAACCGATCTATTACCGATAAATTACTCTTAATACACACATACACATGGATAAATGACGTGATCACATGCAATTTAAGGTGTCGTAAAAACAAGTTTGGGCATATATGACCTTCTTTAATGCTCTGACCCTAAAACCTGTTATTGGCGTTGTCATATTTTTTAAAATAAATACTTTTTTTAGTTATTTGCATGATATTATCCCCGTTTAAACAATATTTAAGACACATATGAAATATTTCAATACACCTGCAGTTTTTTTCCCAATGAACCATTCATTAAAAATAATGCTACGCCTAACATTTAGAACATCATGACCTCCACAATTACAGTATTTTGATGGTAACTATACGCACGTTATTTTTTCGGCGTAGCTGTATACACCAGCTTTTCACCTTTGTAACTGCCCAATAACATTCAAATAAAATTTCCCGCGGCTAGGTGAGAATGAATACACTTCATTTATCCCATAGGCTGATTTGAGCATACGACCAGAACATTAGAAACATGTCCGCGTCTTTGAAACACTATTTTACTGCGTGTTCAGGATGAAACAATTTTATCTCTAATGAAAAGGCTTAATAATTAGATAGAACAGTTTTACACTAAATCTCGACATCAATACAGTTTGTGCGTGCACCTTTTATTTTCAGCGGATTGCCAGCGCGAGAACGTTTGTACTTAAAGGCTATGTTTCTCCTATTTAATGCTAACTTCCATATTCCTGTCAACATGTTAACGAGCAGTGGAAGCGAGGCCTCACTTAAATGCATTGCATTTCAACCCGCGAGGTATCAGGGTCAGTTCGCGGTTAGTGTGTGTGAATGTCAGAGTTTATATACAGCGCTGCGTCTTCACGACTACCTTATGTGCTGACCGGATTTCGCGGCCAGTAAAATAATCGTTATATAATAAAGACGCTATAGCGTGAACTAGGTAAACTGGAATTTTCTTTAGACCAGAAAGATATTAAATGAAGATATCCAGCGATTTAATTATGGTATGTCAATAATAGATTCTTAATGTGTTTTCAACAATACCATGATATATATTATTTTTTATTAACAAGAATTATTCCACCATATCGACTAATGTATTAAGCATGAGCGCGATGATTCACGATACTGTAAATATTCGAATCAAATAGCAATGCCCGACAAACCACTAAAACAGGTTTGTTCGAAGAACGCGCGTATAAATATTTAAAATATGTACGGATACTTCGCGTGTGGCCGGTTGACTCATATGTTTTAATTTCACTTCCATTCTTCTGTTGGTTTTCTGTTTTGTATCTATAGGTTTATAACCAGCAATATGTAATAATGTAAAATAAGCCGCGAAAACTCCGCGTAACATCCGGTACTGCGTGTGATGCAGCTAAGAACTGCACAGAAAAAGACATTCGCTATCCTTTATCTCATTCATTGAACTCTTTACCTTTCATAAACTCCAACCACAATCAACGCCGTATATCTTTTTTAAAGATTTTTCTTGTTTATGGTAACTATACACACGTTATTTTTGTTGATAACTGTACACAAATTATTTCTTATGATTACTAAACACACGCTATTTTTTGCTGTTCATTATACACCAGCTATTTTGGTCAAACGCGAGCAGTTTTACTAGTTTCACAACAGTGCGAAAGCTTCATATCAGTGCAATTTTAATATTTTCACATATACCGGTAATATGAGCGAGCCCCATGCAGATTTGCAGTAAATGTGACATCTGGATTGTTCGATTATAGCTTTATTAGAAAAATATCCGGCCCGTGGTGGCCATGTTTTGAAACAGAATGGAAGAATTTTTAAACTCATCTCAAAATATCATTACAACAAATGTTCCAAGCATCTTTCATTTTGATTCGGACAAAAATGCGACTTTAAGTTCAGAATTTTGAACTTTAGCCATATAAGGAAAACTGCCCCAAGCGGAACCATTTTCAAACTCGACAAAGATATAATTGAAAAAAATGTTTTGAACAAGTAATATTATGATTGTACAAACTATGTGACTTCTTAAGTGTTCACATGAAGAAATCTTCCCCACTTCATTGCGGCCAAGTTTTTCAACAAACCGATACAATTTCTTTACTCGTTTGAGATATCATCGGAAAATGTTATGTGCAAAGATCATGCAGATTGGGCAATAAATTGGAGCTCTAGAGTGTTCAAAATCTTTTTTTAAGTTCATCTTTTTTTCTTTTTAGATCCTATATGACCCACTGTCTAACTCGGCCGAGATAAATGTTCGGAGTGAGTTTCATGAAGATTGGGAAATACATGTGGCCTCTATAATAAATGTTGAAGACGAATGGCGGACAAAGGTGATAACAAAAGCCACAAGAGCTTGTCACAGTAGTGCCAAAAAATCCCCGCCGAAATGTGTTTGCTTGTGTGACAACATTTGTTTTAGAGAGTAGAATAATATTTGTAAAACATGACACCTGTGTCATCTATTTATACTTCAAGGATCAATTAATTATATAGTGTTGGAGTTATTCTGTAGAGAATTAAATATATGGAAATGAAAGAAAGGAAGGTTATTAAAAAGAAGACTATAAACAGTTACTGATCTTGATCACTTTATTTTTCCTTAAATTCATCTATTCATTTTACAGTGAATACTTCAGTGTTTAAATTAAAATATTATTGTAAAATTAGATCAAGGGAGATATTAAAATTGAAAAGCTAAAATATTTACTATGAAAATAAATTATATATTATTTAAAATGATAAATAAATAAAAATAAAAAAATAAAGGGATATATTTCAAAAACTACGGCTGAAAGAGTTATGGTTCATGTTTACTGCACTTCTCTTAGTTGCCATCTGTTTTTATTTCTAGTTTCAAGTAGATCCCTTCAGAAGAGCGAGTTATGCTCCGGACAAAAATTTACTTTGAAATTAAATAAAGGAAGATAATTCAAAAACTAAGGTAGATAGAGTTATGGTTCTTAGTCACTGCACTTTTCCTACTTGCCATCTGTTTATATTTCTAGTTTCAAGTAAATCCCTTCAGTACATTTAGAGTTATGCTCCGGACAAAAATTTACTTTGAAATTATATAAAAGGGGAGGTAATTCAAAAATTAAGGTAGATAGAGTTATGGTTCTTAGTCACTATACTTCTCCTACTTGCAATTTGTTTATATTTTAAGTTTCAAGTAAATCTCTTCAGTAGATCTAGAGTTATGCTCCGGACAAAAATTTACTTTGAAATTATATAAAAGGGGAGATAATTCAAAAACTAAGGTTGATATAGCTATGGTTCTTGGTCACTGCACTTCTCCTAGTTGCTATCTGTTTATATTCTAAGTTTAAAGTAAATCCATTGAATAGATTTTGAGTTATGCTCTGGACAAAGTTTCGGACGGACGCACAGACGGACGGACAGACGCACAGACGGACGGGACCAATTACTATATCCCCTCTGAATTTTGTTTCGGCGGGGATTATAAGCACCGTAAGCTCGTGTGAAATGAAAATGAAATGTATTTATTTTATTTAAGCGTGTTGTGTTTTGCTCGCTTGTTCTTGACCGTCTTTAATAAATAAGTTTATATAACACTTATGGCGGGTTAATAATGTTTGGTCCACATCGATCCACATGAACCCTGTTTGAGTTCAACATATATCCCAGAACAGGTGCGTGAAAAAAATAATGCAAAAAAATACGAAACTTCTGGTAACATGATCAACAAAGAAGAAATTAACAATTGTTCATGTATTAACCACATGTTTCATTATTTCGTTGATATCTCTCAAGATCAATCTCCTTTATAAATGCACGCACGTATTGCATTAGTATGGATTACCTGCCCCTGACACTTTGTATTGGGTCAGGCACACATGATTCATGGCGACAGCCAATGTGTTTTTTAAAATGGATAATTAATTTATTTTCGGAGCAAGGAGTTCAAATCATGATAATCGGTACGTTTTATTATAAATAATATATTGGCGATATTGATTTGTCTTGTTTCTTACGTAAAACCTTACTACATAGACATATTTATATGGCTATATTTCGAAGAGAACGGATTTCGGATAAACTTTTATAACGCAATGTTTAAGTTATAATTTACAATCCCTTTGGTTTATCTTAGACACATGTGTGACAATTATTCCATGTGCCATGAGATATTTCCATATTGGGAGTGTGGAATTTTCTACTGTTCGATTTAGTTTGCATGATGCAAAGTAAACACTACAGAGTTTCTTGAAGACCTTAGTTTATGTTAGTACAAAATCTCCAACGTATTGTTAAGCATATAAGTGGACGGGGAAAACAACAAAATACACATGGAACGACCACCTAGCCAGCATTTCTTGCATCAAAAGTACTGACCACTTAGTGACTTTGTGAAATCAACTGACTGCTTTCCCACTCGAATATATATATATATGGTTATATATATATATATATATATATATATATATATATATATATATATATATATATATATATATATATATATATATATATATATATGGTTATATATATATATATTAAAAAACTGGCCTTAAACATTTATTGTTCTGAAATAATATAATTTTACATTACATGATTCGCATATAAACTGAAATGTTGTATCCACACATAATTGATTATTTAAGTAAATCACATTAAACATTTTCTATGGATTGTGGACTTTATTTTCCCTTGGTGTAATTTCATGTACTTTAAAGGTGTCAAATCGGATACAACTTATTATTTTTAGAGTATTGTTTTACATATTAATTGCTTACATGGCTATGTTTACCTGGAAACGATCAGAAAGAAATCCTGTTCAATCATTTTTTTTCTTTTTATAGCAAGTAATTTAAGAAAAAAGTTGGTACATATTTCCCGGTATATCTATATGAAGCAAAAACTTTAAAGATGCTGGGGACTGTTTCGTCAAAGGTCGTACGACAATTCAAATATACAATTAAAACTGGACAATTGAACATATAAAAGCCGTTAAACAACATGCACTCAAAATTTGGACCATGGTTAAGAACATTATGACATGTATCAATTAACTGAAATTAGCAATACTATGATTTCGTGTTTATTAATAATGTTTATTTGAAATATGCATCATATTCTAAATCTGTCACATGATGTTTGATGAAACAGCCCCCATGACCGGTAAGTCAAAGTCAATATTTTAGGATGAAAATATTTAATTCACAATATAAATTAAGGTGCGGATTATGACAATGTGAAAAACATCGAAATTACTTTATTTATTAAGTCTGTGTGCTTGGCAAAAAAATTCGATGTGCAATGAATTCATATACACCGTTGAGCTTCATGCAAAGTGAAATTTTGGCACCGATTACAGGCGTATTCAATAATGCATTCTTAAATCTTGAGATATCGGCACCAACTGCAAAAAAAAACCGTTTTTTATGCACTCAGGATTTTTGCATACATATTTCAATGACTTGAGATATTTGCAAAATTAAAGTACTTAACGGTGTGTTTTCCTTCTGTCAAGCCCGTGTGTTAATCAATGTGAACCCCGTTGACCCTGCACCATAATTACTGTTAAATAAAGTTGAATGCCTTGATATGTTGTGTGTTTTTTAAAGTTATATGCCGGGCACTCAAGATAGAATCTTTATTTACCGCTCAAATGGGCCCTGATGCAGCCCAAATGGGGCCCATAAAGGCCATATACAGTTTTTTGTTCCATATGGGACCAACATATCTTGCTTTCTTAAAAAGGCGTACGGGTAAGATCACCGGACGTAAAAGAATGAAGATAAATTCAGACACTGCTTACATAACTAGGTGAGTTGTTGTTTAGACACGTGTGACAGGAACTAAAAGTGACTATACTGACTGAGTTTGTCACAAAAGTGTCGAAGAATTGGACTCCATGATGCAAGTTAATCAAACATAATATCAATGGGTCGTGGGCAGTTTTAAACACACGCGCATGGTTTTAAAACATGTTATATAAGACCGCTATACAATGCTGTATAATAAATACCCTCGCGGATTCAAACAAAAATAGTTATTTTGATATGAAAGTCTATGTAAATAATGTGACCCCTGGCGTGTGTCCAGAATCGACTCTATCGCCATGGCATGATTGGAACAAGTTGCGTTGAAGAAAACAATAACTTGGAACACACCAATTATTTTACCTTTGCGCCTTGTGATCATCCTTCAAGGTCAACGATCAAATATATGGGGGGGGGGGGGGTGGGAGGACATAGTGTTTCATAAACACACTTTGTTTTTATTTAAAACGCACGCGACTCAAATGTGCTGAAGTAGTCAAAACTTACAAAGAATACTGTCAGTCCTGTAAACATAATAGAAACAATAACATAAAATATTTTACTTCAAAATAGCTATAAATGTGCATTGGCGCCACCTTCTAATCTGAGCGCCACCTCCTTGGCATTGGCTCCATCTCTTTTTGAAAAATGCATATTTATCTTATTAGATCGGTAAGAAGCCGATGTTTTTGTGCAATCGTTTTTATGTAATGAGCGATTTCATTGACTGGGAATTTAGTCGTCACACAGGCAAAATACATCGATTTGCTTTTACGAATTCTACCATGCCACAACTTATAAAGGTCCTCGGGTTTCCAAATGGGTTGTAATTGTATGTTGCTGTACAACTTAGGATTAATTTATAATCGCTGAATCGCACTACATTGGTTGATTTTTAAAACTTATGCGAAATACGTTGAAAACAAGACGGCATGAAAGGCCCAAAGTCGCTCACTTGAGATAACAAGATATTATTGGGACATATCTTCTGACCAAGTTTCATGAAGATCAGAAAATAAATGTGGCCTCTAGAGTGTTAACAAGGTTTTACTATAGCCATATAAGGAAAAATGCCCCGCCCCCTGGCAGCCATGTTTTTCAACCAACCAGCATCATTTTTGAACTATTCCAAGATATTATCGTAATAAATCTTCTGACCTTATTTCATGAAGATTGGATAATAAATGTGGCCTCTAGAGTGTTAACAAAGTTTTACTAAAGCCTTATCAGGAAAAATGCCCCGCCCCCTGGCGGCCATGTTTTTCAACCAACCGGCATTATTTTTGAACTCGTCCAAGATATTATTGAGACGAATCTTCTCACCAAGTTTCATGAAGATTGGACAGAAAATGTAGCCTCTAGAGTGTAAACAAGATTTTACTATAGCCATCTATAGCCATATAAGGAAAAATGCACCGTCCCTTGGCAGCCATGTTTTTCAACCAAAGGTTACCATTTTCAAACTCATCCAAGATATCATTGGGACAAATCATCTGACCAATTTTCATGAAGATCGGAAAATAAATGTAGCCTCTAGAGTGTTAACAAGGTTTTACTATAGCCATATAAGGAAAAATGCCTCGCCCCCTGGCGGCCATGTTTGTCAACCAACCGGCATCATTTTCGAACTTTTCCAAGATATTATTGGGATGAATCTTCTGATGAATCCACGGGGCGTGGGGGATGGTTTGGGTGGAGTGCATTGTGGTATGTCAGGTAAGCGTTGTTTTGTCAAACTTTAACATAAATTTATCAATAATATGCATATTCTAAGTATAAAATGGGCCATAATTCTGTCAAAATGCTTGATACAGTTGTCTGCTCGTTTATAGGTTGGGGTCATGTTGGTAAACAAGTATGCAAAATATGAAAGCAATATGTCAAGGGACACAGGAAATATTTGGGGTAGTACGCACACTTTAACATAGATTTATCAATAATATGCATATTCTAAGTATAAAAGGGGCCATAATTCTGTCAAAATGCTTGATACAGTTGTCTGCTCTTGTTTATAGGTTGGGGTCATGATGGTAAACAAGTATGCATAATATGAAAGCAATATGTCAAGGGACGATGAAAATAATTGGGGTAGTACGCAAACTTTAACATTTGCACGCTCACGGAAACGCCAACGCCGGGGTGAGTAGGATAGCTCCACTATATATATTTCATATATAATATCGAGCTAAAAATGTGTGTGTTCACATGGTAGTTCGTGATGATATTTTGTTTATGCTGTTATTCGTTTCATTTTGCTGGTCGTGTCGTTATGAAGTTTGTAGGGTCGCCTTATTTGTTGGGATATTTGAGAAGTGGGGTAGGTAATAAAGGATTTTCTCTAAAGTTTTTTTCTATACTAGCGCATTACGCTTTGTATATGTGGATTAGATCAGATAGACGCGCTCATACAGATGCTTCTAAGGATTAATCCTATTCACGAAAACACTCACGCACGGACTGGCGGACATGGCGATACCCTAAACACATTTAAATTAACTTAATATTACCATCAAAACTAAAGTTATTGAGCGGAAACTTAAATTTAGCAACTGCGACCTTGATCTTGTTCCGACGCGCCAAAAATACTATCCCAAGCTGGCACTCATGGAGGCTTTCTGTATTTAAAGATTCACCCAGATCGCTTAATAAAAAGTGAAAATTATAGTTATTTGTCGTTTTACGCCTCCCGCTCGCCATACCTCTATCTAATGACCAGTATTTTTCAGCTTCGTTTTAAACCTGATTAAACAGTGTTTTTTTTTAATTAACACAGCTGCTAGCTTTGTCTGTTCTAACCAAAAATGTCATCTGTTAATTTGTAAACAAGAGTAAAAGGCGCTTACCGGAGATCCCATTGAACAATACTGTAATGAGCAGGTAGAAATCACAAGGTTTCACAATGGACTAATACGGAAACTGTCACGGAACGAACCCGATATAAAATTTTTAAACAATCTTTTTTTTAAATTCAGCCCAGCTATAATTAAAACGAATTTTTTTTTATTTCTGAGCAAGCTTCAATATGGGTCGGTCAAATATGTATCGAGTTTACAAATAGTTTTACTATAGCCAAGTAAGGAACACTAGTATTTGACCCCACTTTACACAGTTTCAAACTCGACCAAAATATCATTGGGAACGAATTTCTGAACAGGATTCATGAGGAATCGAAAATACACGTGTCCACTAGAATGGTCACAATCTTTTCTTTCATATGACATCGTGGCGATGTAATCGACTTTCACTTAAGTTTAAACGGACGTATTATTGGGACAAATGTTCTGACCAAGTTTTATGAAGATTGGGAAGTAACCCATAGAAAGTTTTTGTTTTTTTTTAAATTAAATTTGGTCTATTTACCAAATGTTTGACCCTACGTTACCCGGTTTTGAATTCGCCTACGCTTTCATTTGGGACAAATATTCCACGGCCGTACGCAGGATTTTTTTGACTGGTGGGAGGGGGGGGGCTACAGGGAAGTGGAAGGGTTCTCCCCTCACGATTTTTTTTTTAATTTGGCACTTTTCAAGGTGAATTTAAATGCTTAGAGAAACTTATTTTGTGATAAAAATGTATGGCATATAACAAGTAAATCAGCATCTTTCTGAACTCTAAAGCTTTAAAATAGGTTGTGAAATTCACACCAATGTTTAAAGCTTAAGATGTCAGAAATGTATGACGCTTGATGACGAAGCAAAGCAAACTTTGAAAATTAAAAACCTTTATTAAGAAATGTATCAAAGTATAACTGACATATATCCATAATATCACTTTCTCTTTGAATTCAAACCTCCTCTCAAGTTTGAAGGTAAATTCCTAATCAAATGTTTATAATCTACTACAGATGTGTACTTTCACCATCATCAACACAGATAAAACCATAACAATCGTCTGCAACTTCGACATCAGATTGGACTTTGAAATTGTCTCTAAAATAACTGTTCTCCAGAGGTTTTTAACTCACACTTTCAGATATTGAGCTGATTTTTGGTGTGGGAGTCTACCTACATGAACAACAGGCGAATAGTGAAATTTGTTCCGGTCAATGGAATTTTGGCGAAGTTATGGGCCTTGTTTTTTTCTCTATAAGAATCGATTTCCGAAAAGTTGATAACACAACTCTTTCAGATTTAGAGCTGATTTTTATGCCCCCCGGTAATGTGGCATAAAGCAGTCAGACTGTCCGTCCGTCCGACTGGCATTTCCTTTTCCTTTCAAAACGCTTGACGATATTGACCTGATATTTGGTGTGTGAGTCTACCTAGATGACTTTCAGATGAAGTATGACTCGTTCCGGTCCATTCATTTTTGGCGAAGGTATGGGCCTTGGACTTCGACAAAGAAACTAACCGGTTCAAATTTATGACGATTATCCATATCACCGCTCTAATTGCTTCCAACATTATTTGTTTTTCACAACTTATTAATATCCGCAATTTTCAGACCTAACACATCCCGTATCAGTTGCTTCCATTAGCTACGTCTCTTTCCTTGGTAAATCAGAAACGCAATACATCAACCATTGATAGATGAAGCATTCATGATCAAAAGTGGAAATTGACTGATCGGAGATGTGAGTGCAAGGCGATTATAAAACATTTCCAAGAGGCTTATCTCTACTGGCGTTTAAATAAGTGCTAATCCTCTTGTTTATCAGGGACAATCAAACACATCTGTTCTTTTGTATTCAGATAGAGTTTACTGTGGATCGTTTCATGAAAGAAATATTTGCAGTAGGCCCTTTTTTAATTCCTAACTCGATAGCCAGCTGGGGGAGGGGTCGGGCCCCATGACCTGGTTACGGGCCTATGTTCTAACCAATTGTAACATTGATTTGAGAGGAATCAATAAACAAGGAAATTCTAATTCCGAGGTGGCGCCAAGTTGTTCACAAGCGATGGACGCATCTAGTGGCTTAGTAGGTTTTGTATGTTGTTGATGATATATTTGTAAATCGATTTGATTTTCAAAACTTCACCATTTCACATATTCTTAAGGTCCCAAGGTTTCTATATGAGGTATGATTGTATGTTTCTGTAAAATAAATGGATCAATTAATCTCCGCTTAATAGCACTACATTGTCAAATTTTTAAACTAAGGCGAAATATGTTAACAAGAAGGCCAAGATGGCCCTAGTTCGCTCACCTGAGAGGAGTCGGTTCATTCAATCTTTACCTAATGTCAAACTTGACCTAGATATTGACCAGACAAACATCCTGGTCAAGTTTTATCATTATTGAACAAAAACTCTGGCGTAGGGAGTGTTTTTGTTTTTGTAAGATTTGAAATGGTGACCTATATTTTGAGTTTACCCCCCCTTACCAAACATCAAACTTTGCTTACAAGGATTTTGTATAATATAATGAAAATTTGGACAATCTGAGGGCAATAATTATGGCATTAATTATGCGATTTTGCTCATCATCAAACTTGACTGAGATCTTTCAGCAACTTTGATAAAAAATGTTTGAGAAATGTGAATGCTAGAGTGTTTACAAACCTAATGTGGACAGACGGACAGCAAACAAAGACCAATCCTTAAACCTCACCTGAGCAATCAGGTGAGCTAAAAAGTGTGTTTCACCGATCTGAGCCATTTTCCAACTTGTCCAAGAAATATATACAAGAGGCCCATGAGGGCCTGAATCGCTCTACTGCTATAAACACTGTGCAAGTTTGGAAAGAATCAAATGGAAACTGTGTACTTAATCGCGCAAACAAGGAGAATTTTCTCAAGTTCAAGGGGAGATTATTGTGTACTTATTTCTTCAATACTGCTCATATTCGATAGGGTTCAAGTCCTCATTGATATAAAGATACTGTGCAAATTTGGAAATAATTGGATGAAAACTGTGGAATTAATTGCGTAAACAAGTGGGATTTCAAATTTTTTTCATATTCAAGGGGAAGTCATTCTGGACTCATTGCTTTGATATTGCTCTTTTTAAACAAGGGCTGTTTGTAAAACATGCCCCATATGGGCTGTCAGTTGTAGTGGCAGCATTGTGTGAATACGTTTATTGTCACTGTGACCTTTACCTTTTACCTAGTGACCTGAAAATCAATAGGGGTCATCTGTAGTGGCAGCATTGTGTGAATACGTTTATTGTCACTGTGACCTTTACCTTTTACCTAGTGACCTGAAAATCAATAGGGGTCATCTGCCAGTCATGATCAATGTACCTATGAAGTTTCATGATCCTAGGCGTACGCATTCTTGAGTTCTTATCCGGAAACCATTTTACTGTTACGAGTCACTGTGACCTTTACCTTTGACCTAGTGACCTGAAAATCAATAGGGGTCATCTGCCAGTCATGATCAATGTAACTATAAAGTTTCATGATCCTAGGCCTAAGTATTCTTGAGTTATCATCTGGAAACCATTTTACTATTTCGAGTCACTGTGACCTTGACCTTTGACCCAGTGACCTGAAAAAGTTTGAAAAGAATCGGATGAAAACTGTGGATTTTATCGGATAAACAAGAAAAAGTAACCATTTTACTATTTCGAGTCACTGGGACCTTGACCTTTGACCTAGTGACCTGAAAATCGATAGGGGTCATCAGCCAGTCATGATCGATGCACCTTTGAAGTTTCATGATCCTAGGCTTAAGCATTCTTAAGTAAACATCTGGAAACCATTTTACTATTTCGAGTCACAGTGACCTTGACCTTTGACCCAGTGACCTAAAAATCAATAGGGTTCGAGTCCTCATTAATATAAAAACACTGAACAAGTTTGAGAAGAATGGGATGAAAACTGTGGACTTTATCGGATAAACAAGAAAAAGGAAACCATTTTACTATTTCGAGTCACTGTGACCTTGACCTTTGACCTAGTGACCTGAAAATGAAAAGGGGTCATCAGCCAGTCATGATCGATGTACCTATGAAGTTTCATGATCCTAGGCCTAAGCATTCTTGAGTTATCATCCGGATACCATTTTACTATTTCGAGTCACTGTGACCCTGACCTTTGACCTAGTGACCTGAAAATCAATAGGGTTCGAGTCCTCATTAATATAAAGACACTGAAGAAGTTTGAAAAGAATGGGATGAAAACTGTGGACTTTATCGGATAAACAAGAAAAGTCTAATGCACGCACACACACACAGACACCATACCATCCCATAAGCTCTTCTGCCTTTGGCAGTAGAGCTAAAAACCAATGTATTGACTAAGTTTCACGATGATTAGGCAAAATATGTGACTTCTATAGTGTTTGATCACAAGGTTTCTCTCTATATAGTCACATAAGGAAAACTGCCCCAACCCCCTGGCAGCCATGTTTATTGACCCATCGGGACCATTCGCAAACTCATCTGAAATATATATAAAACCAATCTTTTCACCAAGTTTCATGATGATTGGGCAAAACATGTGACCTAGAGTGTTCACAAGCTTTTTTATTACTATATAAATATAAGAAAACTGCCCCCCCACCCCCCGGCAGCCATGTTATTCAACTGACCAGAACCATTTTCCAACTCAACTCTCGTATCAAAGAAACAAATGTTCTGACCAAATTTCATGAAAATTGGACAAAAAATGTGACTTCTATAGTGTTCACATGTTTTCACTATATACATACAGAGAAAAATGCCCCGCCCACTGGCGGCCATGTTTTTTTACCGATCTGGACCATTTTCGAACTCGTCCGACATATCAATAAAACCAATGTTTTGATTAACTCTCATGATGATTGGGCAAAAATTGTGACTTCTAGAGTGTTTACAAGGTTTCTCTATAGCCATATTAGGAAAACAGCCCCGCCCACTGGCGGCCATGTTTTTCAATGGACCGGAACAACTTTTGAACTCAACCAACATATCATTAAGACAGACATTTAGACAAAGTTACATGAAGATTGGGCATTAAATTCGACTTCTACAGTGTTTACAAGCTTTTTTTTTTACCTAGTGACCTAATTTTTGACCCAGCATGACCCAGTTTCGAACTCGATCGTGATATCATTGGGACAAATCTTCTGACCAAGTTTCATGAAACCCGGACACTAAATGTGGACGGACGGACGACGGACAAAGACCGGTCACAAAAGCTCACCTGAGCAATCAGGTGAGCTAAAATAACATCCAACCTCGAATAACAATTAACACATAAATGATACACACAACTACACTGTATTATTATGAAAACATTAATAATCAAAGGGGAGTAACTACTGTAAACTTAAATGCAATATTAAGAAGAGTTGTCTCGCATGTTACATGACCTTAAATCATGATTGTTTACAAGCATTTTTACTATATAAATATGAGGAAAACTGCCCCGTTCCCCTGGCAACCATGTTTTTCAACGGACCAGAACCATTTTCAAACTTAACTCACGTATCTAGGAAACAAAGGTTCTGACCAAATTTCATGAAAATTGGGCCAACAATGTGACTTCTAGAGTGTTCAAATGTTTTGACTATATACATATAGAGAAAAATGCACCGCCCACTGGCGGCCATGTTTTTTTTACCGATCTGGACCATTTTCGAACTCGTCCGAGGTATCAATACAACCAATGTTTTGACCAACTTTCATGATGATTGGGCAAAAATTGTGACTTCCAGAGTGTTTACAAGGTTTCTCTATAGCCAAATAAGGAAAACTGCCCCGCCCATTGGCGGCCATGTTTTTCAACGGACCGGAACCACTTTTGAACTCAACCAACATATCATTAAGACAAACATTTTGTTGTTGACAAAGTTACATGAATATTGGGCATGAAATGTGACTTCTACAATGTTTACAAGTTTTTTTGTTTTTTTTTTACCTAGTGAACTAGTTTTTAACCCGGCACGACCCAGTTTCGAACTCGACCGAGATTTCTTTGGGACGAAGCTTCTGACCAAGTTTCATGAAGATCGGACAATAAATGTGGCCTCTAGAGTGTTTACGAACAAATGTTAATGGACGGACGGACGGATGACGGACAAAGACCGGTCACAAAGCTCACTTGAGCAATCAGGTGAGCTAAAAAAAAAACATACAAAATTTACACAACCTCTGTATTTCTCCATCGTCTTTTTTTTTTAATTTCTCGGTCCGTAGCAACACCTCGGAAGTATCATTTGGGTGTTTTCTTATGCATCTCCAAAGAAAATGGCAAAAATAATTTCTGGCCGGGAATAAAGGCGGCTGCTTGGGTCCACAAACAATGTTTACAACGTACGACGCACGCTGCACGCCGTAAAAAAAATAAATATTGCAATTATTTTATTCAATGATTATGTATTTATCTTAACAAAAACAGTCATGCAGCACACTTGTCAAGTATTCGGCTTATTTTGGAAGGTGGAATCTGAAGGTGCTTCGCTGATCTTGTCTATTGACGAGAGCACTTGCGAGAATAACTTCAGTTGTCCTACTCCGTTCAACAGTTGTCTGTAAATCAAACAATACATTTATTTATTTCGTACATGGGAGGGAAGGAAAATAACGAAACAATTATCTCTGATTGATAATTAAATGGCTATATGGTAAAAATATTCGATTTTTTTTACATGTATTATTAATCGAAAGTATTATTAATCTAAACAGTTTCATTCAAGTGCGTGTTGCAGTGTTCAATATATAAATTTAAACTATGGCTGTTCTATAAACGCATTCTTCCTTGCATTTAGATGCTGTTTATTGAGAGAAAACGCTTTAATTAAAATAACATATTTGAGGGAATATGTGTCTGAATGAGGTCGAAAGTAATGTTGCACAAAGAAAATCGTCTGTACATGTCATATAAACAGTATACACTTGTATAAAACTATCGGACATTTTCACGGTTATGTTGCACAACGAAAAATCGGCCGTACGTATCATATACCATTGTACAATTGTTTAAAACTATTGGACATTTTGACGTGTTGATAAATTGACATAATTGAAAAAAAGTTTCAGATTTCCTAACTTTCGTTGTATTCATCATATTTGCAAGTAAACGGTAATAGTGTACATTTACCACATTCTAAAATATCGATTGTATGCATCTGTAGACGATTGAAAAACCTGAAAGTTGAAAAGCGTTACAAACCCGAACCGATTGAATAATTTGGAGAGTTCTTTTGTTATCTTTTATTTTGTGACGTTACGAGAATTCCTTATAAAAAGTATAAAATACCCTTCTCTATGAGCACGGATGGCCGAGTGGTTTCAGCGCTAGTCTTTTACTCAAAGGGTCAGTGGTTCGAGCCCAGTTAATGATTTTTTTTTCTTAATTTAATTTATTTTTGTTTAAAGGGATCTTTTCACGCTTTGGTAAATTGACAAAATTGAAAAAAGTTGTTTCAGATTCGTAAGTTTTCGTTTTAGTTATGATATTTGTGAGGAAACAGTAATACTGAACATTAACCATGCTCTAATATAGCCATTATATGCATCTTTTGACGATTTTAAAACCTAAAAATTATAAAGCGTTGCAACGCGAAACGATTGAATAATTTGGAGAGTTCTGTTTTTGTCGTTAAATTTTGTGAAACTACGAAGATTGCTTATATAAGGTATAAAATACGTCAAGAATGTGTACTCGGCGGAATAGCTCAGTAGGCTAAAGCGTTTTTACTTCAGGACTCTGGCAGGACTCCAGGGGTCACTGGTTCGAAACCTGCTCCGGGCAATGTTCTTTTCCTTTTTTTTATTTTTTTCTTGAATTTTTCTGGAGCTTTTACGATCCAATGTTTACATTTATCAATATAAAGCATTTAATGAATAAGTTAAACAAATGCCAAAATCTGTGAAAAGGCCCCTTTAATACTTGAGCTATTTAGTTCCAATAGTCACATTATCAAATAGCTATTTATCTTCAAAGCATGCCAAAATCTGTATAAAGATCCCTTTAAAGCTGTAACATGAATTTCTTTTATTGGCAAAGGTACATGTAATAATAAAATTGGAGGAAAAAAACACGAAACAAAGCAAATGTAGCCATAAGAGTCATTGTAAGGCTTTTAGTTACTGCTACTTTAACCAATGCTCAGAAAATATTGAAACAACCTTAAAACAAGCAAATTCGTTGAATTGATATCCCCCGCCTATATACTTCTGGACACAAAAGTGTTATATTTGACACTAAAAAAAGCATTTTTTTGAAAATACAAAGGGCCATAATCATAATATTATTATAATGTTATTATCAGATGGTGTACAATGCCATTTGGCGTGCATCATCCTATTATTCATATATATACTCATACCAAGTTTCAATGAAATCCGCAAAAGTACTTCCAAGATATGGCTCCGGACACAAAAGTGACGGAAGGACGGACAGCCGGACAATGCCAAAACAATATCCCTCCGCCTCTGGCAAGGCATATATACTCATACCAAGTTTCAATGAAATCCGCCATAGCACTTCCAAGATATGGCTCCGGACACAAAAGTGCCTATAGTAAAAAGCATTTTTTCAAGATACAAAGGGCCATAACTCTGTTTTTAACAGATAGTATAAAAGGCCATTTGGCGTGCATCATCCTCTTATGCATATATATACTCATACTTAGTTTCAATGAAATCCGCCAAAGCAATTCCAAGATATGGCTCCGGACACAAAAGTGCCTATAGTAAAAAGCATTTTTTCAAGATACAAAGGGCCATAACTCTGTTTTTAATAGATGGTGTACAATGCCATTTGGCGTGCATCATCCTCTTATGCATATATATACTCATACCAAGTTTCAATGAAATCCGCCAAAGCACTTTCAAGATATGGCTCCGGACACAAAAGTGCATATAGTAAAAAGCATTTTTTCAAGATATAAAGGGCCATAACTCTGTTTTTAACAGATGGTGTACAATGCCATTAGGCGTGCGTCATCCTCTTATGCATATATATACTGATAGGAAGTTTCAATGAAATCGGCTAAAGCACTTCCAAGATATGGCTCCGGACACAAAAGTGCCGGACGGACGGATGGACGGACGGACAGCCGGACAACGCCAAAACAATATCCCTCCGCCTCTGGCAGGGGATAATAATCAATATATACTGTGCTGGAACGGTGAATTGGGTACAAATAAATTAACAATTTGACAAAAGTGACGAATATACTATCACGACTTGGCCTTGACAGACAAGATGTTTTGCAGACACTTACTCCCGCAACGCATATTTGAAATGGTGAAAGAAGAACAGTTTTCAAGCAATTATACCCTTCCTTTATGACCTTATCATTAAGGTGTTAAAGCTTTGAAAGTTATACAACCGGCAGCTCATTCCTGGTTGAGTTCACACACTTCAGGAGGCAAGGCCAAGTGCATTTAGCTTCTTGGCCTTTAGCTTTAGGCCAATATAATTACTGTGAATTTCCTAGTGTATTACATTTATTATATCTGTGAATTTTCTAGTGTAATACACTAAAATAACTATGTATTCCCTCATCTAATACATTTTAATTTTTGCGAATTCTTTATCAAAATACAACTCAATTACTGTGAATTTCCTAGTGTAATAAAATATAATTACTGTCAAATCCCAGGTGTAAAACATTTCAATTACTGTAAATTCTCAAGTGTAAAACATTACCATCACTGTAAATTTCCTAGTGTATAACATAAATATTTCTGTGAATTTCCAAGTGAAATACATTACAATTGCTGCAATTTCCCTAGTTTGAAACATGATAATTAAAGTGAATGCTCAAGTGCAATACATTATCATATCGTTCAATACCCTAGCGTAATAAACTATTGATTATTCTGAGTCTCCTGGAATGATACAATATAAATGTTAATTCATTTATCTGACAATTCTGTATTGTAATACATTATCATATTTGTGAATTCCTAAGTGTAATACATGATCATATTTGTAAATTCCATAGCGTAATACATTATCATATATGAGAATTCTCTAGTGTAATACATTATCATATTTTTAAATCATATTTGTAAATTCCCTATCGTAATAAATTATATAATTACGGTGAGTCAACTAATATGATTCAATATTAATAAAAATGTATTTATAATGACAGTTGTTTCTCTAGAGTAATATCTTATCATATCAGATTGCGAATTCCCAAGTGTAATACCGTATCATATTTATAAATTCCCTGTTGTAAAGAATTACTGATGATACAATATCAATTTTAATGTTTTATAAAATCGGTGAATTCCTATATTATGACACCTGTGAAAGTCTATATTAACAAGTGGGATTGAGCTTTGGTTCAGAACCAAAGGCCCGAGTGTAAACAATCCATCAACATTGTAAATATACTTTACCGGAGGTTAGTTTCTGCTGCATTTGTGGCAGAGGAAAGCTGGTCAGCCACGTAGCTGGTCCGCTCTTTGATATCGCGAAGAAAAGTGTCTCCAGAGAGCAGCAGGGTGTTTTCTGCTTGCAGAGATTTTATTTCATGCTACAACATAAAATATGTTAATAATATTATTGCTTACATTACAGCAAGATCACAATTATAGAATTTCATGACTATGTACTTGCATTAAATTATATTTGTACTGAGTAAAGCAACCACATTATATAACAATATACCAAAATCAAAACAAAGTGCAAAGAGTCAATTCCTCGATTGAGTTGAAGCTGCTTAATAACCATATCAGCCCTAAACCATGAAACAAAGCAATAATTGCCCATAAAGAATACATGCAGACGATTGTGTCTTGCTCGACAATATTTATGCAGTAACATGGTGTCAGTTAAAAGCAAAGCACACATAAAGTGCATTGAAGTTCAGAACGTTAGTTCCTTAGATCTTAGAAAACTCCATTAGACAATGATACTTATAATCAAAGGGCAATAAATCCCTGAAAAATCATTGCACCAGAAGACCTGACAACGAAAAACATGACTTACCGATCATTAATGTGATTTTGGGCTAAAATGATAAGAAATTATTAGGCTAAGTGCAAATAATAACGGAAACATCATTGGACCAGAACAACCTGGCAAAGATGTACGCGCCCAACCTATAGGGTTAAGTTGCATAACATTTGGATCATTAGCGTTTTCGATCTGGGGCGAAAACAATAAATACAATATTAATGAAAAAATGTCATCAAAACCATGAAAAGATACAAAACTACTCAACAAGTAGGCATATGTCCATCCTACTGGGCTGCCGCTTATCCACTCGAAACAAACAGTAGCATATGTAAATAATAATAGGACAGTTACTACCAGAAAAGTTATCGGATGAGAATGATCTGAAAGAATTGCTCATGTCCATCCTAAAGGGATGTGAATACATGTATTTAGTTCCATAAAATTTGGATGATAAGTGTCTGAGATAGGGCATACAAATTACACAGTATGATCGATGGAAGGATAGACTGAAATACAGAAAGATGGACATCAAGTAGAAAGGCAACAAAAATTGAAATTTGTTGAAGACCCATGCAAGTTATTTAAAGAGGAAAGAGAATGATTTTGACAAATCATTTCAACCAGGAACAGCTGAATGATAAAAACAGTTACGTATAACAAGCTTTGAAAGTAATTAAAGGGAGGAAACCAACTTTAGACACAGCGAGTAAAATCAGAAGTATCATTCTTTGACATACAGACAGCTGATACAAAGGCATTAAACAGGTACATACAAAAAAGAAAGACAAAATAGAGAGATTTATGCTTAAGCTGTGGTCCTGGAAAATGGGGCTTAATGTAAATCCACAAAGGATGATCAGGGACACCACTTTTTTCCTAAACTTGATTTTTGCTAAAAAGAGACTTCCATTTAACAAAAAATTCAATAAAAGCTGAAAGTGTTGCCCCTGATTAGCCTGTGCAGTCTGAACTGGTTCTCCCAGAGCAAGGCTCACATGTAATCAAACTAAAACAAGAAACCATCGAAGACGGGTGATGCTCCCCAAAGGTTTTTTTTGTCACAATATTGCACTATATATTCAGATAAAAAGAAACGTCTTGAGGGCACAGTAGTTGGGGGGACAAGAATTTTTTTACAGAAAATTTTAAAGGGACATAACTCTGTGAAAAATCATCCAACCAGAACCGGCTGATAATATGCACATCTCCTCTTGGTAGTGAAGCTTCCCATAAAGTTTCATTGAATTCAGGTCATTAGTTGCTGAGAAATAGCACGGACAAAAATTGTGCACATACGGATGGACTCACACACGGACAGACGAAGCGGCGACTATATGCTCCCCCCAAAATAAATTTTGGGGGAGCATAAAAAGATAATCTAAGTCTATGTTTACCTGAGCAGCCTTTAATTCCTGTTTCAGTCTTGTTACAGTACTTTCTGCCTGAACAGCTCGTTTCTGATAAAAGCAATTGAAATCATTTAGCAAAAAGCAAGCACTATTATTCAAACAATAATTACATAAGCTGACAGAAATAAAAACATGTATAATCATTCCTTTAAGAAACAGCCCAGAAATTAGAATGTACAAAGAAATTAAAGAATGCAGCCCTCAATTTGGACTCATTATGCACTCACTGGGTCATTTTGAACTCGGTCATTATGCACTCACTGGGTCATTTTCACTCACTTGGTTATTTTGGACTAACAGTCATTATGGACTTACTGGGACATTATGATCTCAGTCATTTTGGACCCAGTCATTATGCACTCAGTGGGTCATTTTGGTTTAACAGTCATTTTTCACCCATTGGGTTATTTAGGACTCAAAGTCATTATGCACTCTAAGTCATTATGGACTCAGTCATTATGCAATAGCTGGGTCATTTTGGTTTCACGGCCATTTTTCACTCACTGGGTCATTTTGCATTGACAGTTATTATGAAATCCTATTCATTATGGACTCGGTCATTATGGACTCAGTTATTATGGAGTAGCTGGGTTATTTTGCACTTAGTCATTTTGGATTCACAGGGTTATTTTGCACTTACAATCATTATGGACTCACTGAGTTGTTTTGGACTCACAGTCATTATGGACTTGTCATAATGCACTCCCTGGGTTGTTTTGGACACTTGGTCATTATGGACTCGTCATTATGCACTCACTGGGTTGTTTTGGACACCCAGTCATTATGGACTCATCATTATGCACTCACTGGGTTGTTTTGGACACCCAGTCATTATGGACTCAGTCATTAAGCACTCACTGGATTGTTCCAAACTCACAGTCATTATGGAATCAGTCATAATGCACTCTACGGGTTGTTCCAGACTCACAGTCATTATGGACTCAGTCCTTATGCACTCACTGGGTTGTTTGTGACTCACAGTTATTATGGTCTCAGTGATTATGCACTCACTGGGTTGTTTTGAACACCCAGTCATTTTGGGGTCAATCCTTTTGCACTCACTGGGTTGTTTGGGACTCACAGTCATTATGGACTCAGTGATTATGCACTCACTGGGTTGTTTTGGACACCCAGTGATTATGGAGTCAGTCATTATGCACTCACAGGATTATTTTGGACACCCAGTCATTATGCACTCAGTCATTATGCACTCACTAGGTTGTTCTGTATTCACAGTCATTATGGAATCAGTCATTATGCACTCACTGGGTTGTTTTGGACTCAGTCATTATGCACTCACTGGGTTCTTCCAGACTCACAGTCATTATGGACTCAGTCATGTGCACTCACTGGGTTGTTCTGGACTCACAGGAATTATGGACTCAGTCATTATGCACTCACTGGGTTGTTCCAGACTCACAGTCATTATGGACTCAGTCATATGCACTCACTGGGTTGTTCTGGACTCACAGGAATTATGGGCTCAGTTATATGCACTCACTGGGTTGTTCTGGACTCACAGGAATTATGTACTCAGTCATTATGCACTCACTGGCTTATTATGGACATACAGTAATTATGGACTCAGTCATTATGCACTCATGTGGTTGTTCCAGACTCACAGTCATTATGGACTCAGTCATTAAGCTCTCACTGGGTTGTTTCGGTCTCACAGTCACTATGGACTCAGCCAATATGCACTCACTGGGTTATTTTGGACTCACAGTCATTTTGGACTCAGTCATTATGCACTCACTGGGTTGTTCCAGACTCACAGTAATTATGGACTCAGTCATTATGCACTCACTGTGTTGTTTTGGACTCGGTCATTAAGGACTCAGTCATTATGCACTCATGAGGTTGTTCCAGACTCACAGTCATTATGGACTCACTTGGTTGTTCCGGGCTCACAGTCATTATGAACTCAGTCATATGCACTCACTGGGTGGTTCCGGACTCACAGGAATTATGGACTCAGTGATTATGCACTCACTGGGTTGTTCTGTACTCACAGTCATTATGGAATCAGTCATTATGCACTCACTGAGTTGTTTTGGACTCAGTCATTATGCACTCACTTGGTTGTTCCGGACTCACAGTCATTATGAACTCAGTCATATGCACTCACTGGGTGGTTCCGGACTCACAGGAATTATGGACTCAGTGATTATGCACTCACTGGGTTGTTCCGGACTCACAGTCATTATGCTCTCACTAGGATGTTTAGGACTCACAGTCATTATGGACTCAGTGATTATGCACTCACAGGATTGTTCCAGACTAACAGTCATTATGCACTCACTGGGTTGTTCCATACTCACAGTTATGCACTCACTCGGTTGTTTCAGACTTATAGTCATTATGCACTCACTGGGTAGTTCCAGACTCACAGTTATCATGGACTCACCGTAGTCAGTGAGAGGTTTTCTTCCACTTTTTCCATTGCATGTTCCATGGCTGCTGTCTCTTCTGCCTCCTTCTTCTTCTGAGCCACTAATTGTTGTTGTAGTTCACTTACCCTGAAAATATCACCTTGGTTGAAGAATGATTCAAGTACCTCACCAAGTTGGTCCAGACCCCATTAAATAGTGCTATGAACTATTTACTTTATAACCTGTAACAATAATCCATTTTGGGGTTATAATTTGCATTATAAAAATGCATTATATTTCAATAATTTATAGAGATTATTTTAATATTATATATTTAAAAACATTGAGTGTGCTTCAAAGCTTAAATATTCTACTATGTCTTCCCCCCCTTTGTTTTGCCAGTACTTAAATCATTGGACATTATCTATCAGACAAGAATTTTTGTAATCCCAATATCTAAAGTTTTTAGTATGGGTTCATCTTAAATATGGTATACACTGGCATATAAAATTTGTAACACAATATGCAAGTGACAGATACTTGATAATAATTTATTAAATACATGTACAAAATATATAGATGTATTTCAACAAATAACACTATGCATTTTTTCACCCACATATTTTACAAAATTACAAGGACTGTGTTAGTTTTGATCCCCAAGGGGAAGCTGAACTTGAGTTTTACTAAAGAGAAAACGGGTCTTCATATCAAATGTTCTCTTTAAAAGCCAATAATTCTTACCAAATCATACAATACTATTCAAGGCAGCACAATTTTCTTATTTAAAGCATTTTAATATAAAAAGTCTACATCGTGAAATGGCTTGTGACATTATGAATTGCATGGATGTTCTGAAGTTCTCGATAAGGAGCTTGCCTTGGCATGATTACTCTGACTTTTTGGTAAGAAAAGAAGTGTACAAGTTTCAGGTTGTTTCAGCCACAAACCTTAACGCATCTTGTGTCTGAAGCCTCCTAGTTTCTTCTAAATGCCTTCTTAATCTGTCATTTTCAGCTTGTAACTGTATAAAATGAAACAACTGAGACAGTGAAATGGAATTTAGAACTGATATACAAGAGGGCCTGAAAGGCCCAAAGTCACTCACCTGAGACACAAAGGAACTGACCTGCTCAGTGAAGCCCAATATATCATGTTCTCACAAAGGTTCATGAAGAGTGGATTATTAATGTAACTTTTAGAGTGCTAACAAGGTTGTACTATAGCTTTATAAGGATAACTTCCCTGCCCACAGGCAGCCATATTTTTCAAATACTTAAACCATTTTCCAACTCATCCAAGATATCATTACAACAAATGTTATGACCAAGTTTCATGAAGATCGGACAATAAATGTGGACTCAAGAGTGTTAACAAGGTTTTACTATAGTCATATATAGCCATATAAGGAAAAATTCCCGCCCCTTGGCAGCCATGTTTTTCAAGCAAACGTAACCATTTTCAAAGTTGTCCAAGATATCATTTAGTTAAGTTTTCTGACCAAGTTTCATGATGATATGACAATAAATGTGGCCTCTAGAGTGTTAAAAAGGTTTTACAATAGTCAAATAAGGAAAAATGCCTCAACCCCTGGCAGGCATGTTTTTCAACCAACTGGAACCAATTTTGAACTTGTCCAAGATATCATCAGCACAAATTTTCTGACCAAATTTCATGAAGATCAGAGAATAAATGTGACCTCTAGCCTGTTTACAAGGCAAATGTTGACGCAGCACGCCGGACAAAAGGCAATCACAAAAGCTTACCATGAGCAAATTATGCTCAGGTGAGCTAGAATTGTGTATTCAAATTAAGAAAACCACTGTTTAAATAGACTAACAGATTAAATGGTATTGTTTTATTTACCAGTGTAACATGATTATCACATTCAACTTTTCCCGCATCTTATATTACCAATTTGAGTTCTGGGTTCTCTTCGCTCAGAGAGTGTGAAGTGTTATTAGACTGCACCCTGCTCGAATTTATAGCACCATCACTTAGAAAATCAGGTAGACTAGCTATCAAGTCAGATGAGCTAGAAACAAGAGTGTCTGAAAATTGATCGATGTCTTCTAAACTACTACTAATATTCATCACACTTGGTGTTTTTACTTTGTCACTGAGAGGTGTATTTGAGCTGCTTTTAAGCAGTACTTTATCCACACTATCCAGCTGTTCATTAACATCTGCAAATGAAGGAACTTCATCCTGATTCGCATTGGGCAATTTTTTTAATTGTCTTGCACGTTTGTTATCTGAGTAATGGTCCTGTACAAAGTCGGGTAAATCAGAGGGTATTGGCATATTGCTGGTAGAACCAATACTGGTAGTTGTCTTTGGGTGTGGAGCTGAGTGTGTGTTTTCAATTGTTGGTATATTAACTGAGCCATTAGATGGTTTAACTGGCCCTGACAAAAACTTCTTGAAAGAGAATGGGTTATCTGACTTTCCTTTTTTTCTTTGAGTAGGTAAATCATCATCTGAAAGAAAAACAAATAATACTATTAATATATTATCATTAAATCAATGTAAAATACTATCTTTGAAAATAAAGGATTTAAAATAGCTTTATTAGTGGAAAAAGGCATACTTTTGTTATTCACAAAAAAAGTTATGTTTATTAAAATGCAGATTTGTCTTTTATAACATTTCAACTTCCCATTAAACTAGATGCTCCCGTTACCCACAGACAGTATTTGGACTTGCATTTAAATCTAACACCAATATTAAACATTTAGTTCTATAGAATACTAAACAACTACATTTCATTTGTAAGTATATTATAGAACTAAATATGATTGTATATTATAGTATACAACTACATAAGATTGTATAACATAGTTTAGAACAATACATTATAATGTATATTATAGTATAGAACTACATGTGATTTTATATTATACATTTGTAGTATAGAACTAAATGTCACTGTATATTAATTATAGTATAGAACTGAATGCCACAGTGTATTATAGTATAGAACTGTATTGTAAAGCATATTATAGAACTACATTTCAATGTACATTAAAGTATAGAACTAAATGTCATTGTATAGCATAGTATAGAACTTCATTTCATTGTACATTATAGTATAGAACTACATGTCATTGTATAGCATAGTATAGAACTACATTTCATTGTACATTAGAGCATAGAACAACATGTCATTGTATAGCAAAGTATAGAACTACATTTCATTGTACATTATAGTATAGAACTACATGTCATTTTGAAAAGCATATTATAGAACTTCATTCCATTGTATATTATAGTATACAACTTCATGTCATTGAATATTTAACAATAGAACTACATTGCTCAATGTTCAATTATCTAAGTATAAAATGGGCCATAATTCTGTCAAAATGCCAGTCAGAGTTACATAACTTTGCCTGCACAGTCCCCTTATAAAAGTTAGTAAGTGTTGCGAGTATGAAAGCAATTGCTTTGATACTTCAGGAATAAAGTGGACCTAAACACAAAACTTAAATAAATTTTCAATTTTCCAAGTATAAAAAGGGAATACCCGGAATAATTCTTACAAAATACTTGATACAGTTGTCTGCTCTTTTTTTATAGATTGGGGCCATGTTGGTAAAGAAGAATGCAAAATATGAAAGCAATATGTCAAGGGACCAAGAAAATATTTGAGGTGGTACGCAAACTTTAACATTCCACCGCTAACACTAACACTCACGCCGGGGTGAATAGGATATATTTATTTCATTATAATAGTCCAGCTAAAAAGTGCGTAAAAAGAAGAGTTGTTTATAGACTAAATGAACAATATTGGCTGGGATAAAATGCTGAATCATGCTTGACATAGGGGTATACATTTTGTAAGATCAAAATGGCAGAAGGATAGCAAAACCATTATTTGCGATCTTTTCTATGGGTTTGTCAGAACAAGACATCCCCAAATATCATTTCTTACACAATTAAGGCCTTAGGTTAAAACCAAAAGCTGAAATATTCTCAAAATATCCCATTAAATGCACAAAAAAACACAACTTTATATATGTGAATTTTTGTGCCACTTAGTTCTCTACTTTTAGAATACAGTCAAGTTACCATTACCGGATCAGTAGCGTAATTAAGTTGTTCTGGTGAAAAGCA
Organism: Dreissena polymorpha; assembly: GCF_020536995.1. Taxonomy (NCBI): domain Eukaryota; kingdom Metazoa; phylum Mollusca; class Bivalvia; order Myida; family Dreissenidae; genus Dreissena; species Dreissena polymorpha. The sequence goes on from NC_068363.1 coordinate 42,487,170, forward strand.
ATAAATGTTCTGAGACTTCTTTTACACCAGTTTGATTAAATATTACCTTTGCTTACTGATTCAGCACATAGTCTTATTTTAAACGCAAGCAAAATATATTTGTGATACCTTTTTTTCGCCGCAGAATTCATGCATTAATGGATCAGTTGTAGCCATAACGGATCATGTGACTGAAACCACTCAGGGAGGCATCTAACACGCTATTTGAACTGTCGAAACATGAAATGTTTTGTTTACAATGACCAAGTTACATTGCCAGTTAAAAATTATTTTCATTTTTTGTAATTAATTGTTTTCTATATGTAATCTTGTATCCAAACTTTAAGGCACGCATGGTGTTCTTGTGTGAATTATCTGTTGAAAATCCTAAAAAGATCAACAAGATATGGACATCTTATAAACCATGTAAATTGTTTGAATCATATCTAATCATCGATATTGAACATGGAACATAAATAAAACATTAAGATTGAGATGATTTATTGTAGGAATCAACAAGATTTGCATATATTTTAATATAATATATTATCAATACGCATATTATCACGCTTGATCCGTTATTGCCCTAATTCTTCATTTCATTTAAGGTGTTGCAAATTCTTAAAAAAACACAAATCAAAACTGAAATGGACTTTTGCAGGCAGAAAGACTACTAAATGGCCTTTAAATAAATGCGTAAATTTCTTACTTTCCAACAGAGTTATAGCATGTGGCCGCAAAAAATGTTCAACCTCGATTTGGAAACGAGACGGAAGTCAACAAAGTCGTATATACATGTCAGCAAAACATACCAAAATGTTTGACAAAGAGTAGCTCCGATTACAACTCAATCAATGCGTTTTAAAGAACAGGCCTTGAAGATGCTGTGTGCAAAATATCATCTAAAAATGTCAACTATTTATCGCGATATGCAATCTTACCCTTGTCAAAAAATAACCCACTTTCATACCAAAACACACTTAAACCAACATAAAACTGTGTTTTTTCTGAGTTTTTCTCAGCGGAAGTTGGTTTTTGCTATTAAAAGCGAGTTTTATGTGCGCTAAACTGTGCTTAACTGAGTTTAAAGTTGGTTATTTTAAGAAGATGTGTGTTTAAGCGAGTTTTTTTCTGTAAGGAGTCAGTTTTTTTGTGTCAAAAGTGAGCCTTTTTATTTATGAGTTGGTTTATGTGTGTTTAAGTGTGTCTTTTTGTTTTATAAGCGAGTCTTTTACAACAGAAGTTGATCCTTTTTAAACAGAAGTGGGTTTAAGCGAGTTTAAATTGGTCTTTTTGTAAATAATTTGAGAGCTGAAACCAGGCTAAAAGACTCACTTAAACACACTTTTCAATAAGTTGGTCTTTTGTTTATAAATAATACTCATCAATAAAACAAGAATTCTTCAAATAGGTCTTTGTTTCATGTTTATAGCCATTATATAATACAAGTCAATTGTAAAGGGGCTTTTTTACAGCTTGTTTGCCATTGTCCCTATTGTAAATGTGTGTGCTCCCCATAATTTTTTAGTGAATATTGGTTGAAAATGGCTCTTTCAGAACATCACAGGTTCACAGATGGACAACAAGTATCACTGCCAAAAACTATAAAAATGATAAAACTTAGTTTTATACCTGAAAATGAAAGAGTTTGTGTTTCGCTTTGATTTTTTTCTTTATATTTGTTTTTATTATAAACAATATCTTATGATTGTTTTATGTCTTAAAATTTTTATTTTTTTTTAATTTTAAAACAATCTTATATGATTGTTTATATTTGTTTAAAACAGTATTTACTTGTTAAATCTGCATATTTAAATAATTATGGTATTGGAAACATTATTTTGGAAATAATCTATTAATTTGTGTACATAAGTTATGCAAGATTTTGATATTTTCATATGATACCATTATATCCATTTTCTTAATTTGCAATAAAATAATAAGATGCCAAACATGACCTGTGTTACATAAACAGTCAACAAAATAACAAGACAATACCTAAAAACACCCCTTTTCACACCACTAACAATAAACAGATAACAATCTGTCAGGCATTCAGAGCTAAACAGGGTACTGATTATCAGGGACAGATAAGGCTACTGATAGGGTTTGCCCAGACATAAGGCTGTAGTGCGTTCAGTTACAGCGAACGTTCGCTATAGTTCGCGAACGGTCGCGAACGTTCGCTATTGAACGCTCGGTTCGCCGCGAACGTTCGCGAACCGAAGCGAACCCTCTCGGGAGGTAGTACGCTAGCGAAACCAAGATGGCGGACAAATAAATATGTTGTATTTGTTCAGTGTAACTTCGATATTTTTTCCTAATTTGTAGTACATAAAATGAATTGAACAATAAACAAAGTGTATAGGAGGTTTTGGGGATTCCGATAATGACGTCACATTTAAGCATCCTCAAATTTTGGCCGTCAACACTGCGGCCATTCTGCTATTGTTTGCGTTTGATGATCCGCATCGTGATAAGATTTCAATCATATTCGCGACCCTTTTTAAGAACAACATAATACTCAGAAATTGAAATTCTTTCAGATTAAATAGAATCCAATGAATAAACACAAATAAGGACGAAAACAAACAACAAATTGATTGATTTTATGTAATCAACATAAAGGAACTATTTGAACCAATATGTCCGTAAAAACTTACCTTGTTACAGATTAACTAAATCCTCTTGATACATGTAACTGTTTTTATTTAATTGTTCCCACCAATTTTGACACTCCTTATTTCAGCATTTTTAACCACCCATTGTTTAATTGCCCCTTTGTTCATCACAAACCGATTATCTCGATATGATCGGATACTGTCCAGACAATTATTAAGAAAACAGGGTGTCATAAACCCAGGGACCTATATTTGTATGACTCAGTATGGGGTCACTAACCACATGTGTCTGGTCATTAAACACAATTTATGATACCTCCGTTTCATCTCTTGGCATATTAAGCCATAAAAACTTAACAGTTGCTGAATAAAACACTTGAACATATTTAAAAAATAGGCGTACATTTTTCCGAAATGGATTAACAGGATCTATTCAGTATATATATTAGCCAGTTTAAACATAACACTTAAGTGTTTTATAATGACAATACATTTAAAATATTGTAGAAATTTACTGCTACACAATTATCGTATTTAACTGGTACCTGCAAATGTAAACTCCGATGTAAAGATCGTGCGTTTTTGCAGTGTTCGAAACATCATCGTGAAAACAAGCAAATCGCGTTTGATCATAATATGGATATAAAATACTTGGGTAAAATAAATGTATAGATTTACGGTATAATAAAATGCCAGATTTGTATCGCTCATAATCACTACAAAAGAGTTTTCACTATACATGTGCATTTAAAGACAGTTAAATTCGCAAAATATGCAAGTGTTTTTTTCCATTTGAACGCTAAAATTTATTAATATTTTCATTAAATATAAACAAAACGAAAATTCATTTAATGTAAAAGAAAATAACAACTACATTTGAATATTGTAATGTATGGCGCTATTTTAGGGCTTTGTTTTATAACTGATTCAATGCACCTCTTACACTAACTTTCGGTCGCTAATGAAAAATAACACTATCGCATCCGCACCACTTATAATTATAATCAAATTATTATAGGTTTTATTATTTTTGAAATATCTGTTAGTTAAGTACTTCCTGTGTTATTAGCGATTTCCGCCTTCAAAATCGCAATCAATTTTCTGGGAGCCGCCATCTTGAAAAGTTCGCGCCGAACTTATCGTTCAATTAGACCGAATCGGTAACGAACGATCATTGGCGAACGTTCGCTGTAACTGAACGCACTACTGGAATGAGGTATAAGACTTTTGATTGGTTCAATTTTTTGCACAGGAAATTATTTGAAAACAACAACTTTTGAAAAACAAGCTGGTTTCAGCAATTGAATTGAGCTAAATTAAATTAACATTAAGACTTATAATTGTTCTGTAAAATGTATTGAAATACTGTCAGCATGAAGTATTGTGTGATGAAAACAATGTGTATTTTACTACAATTTGGAAATCAACAATAAGTTTGTTGGAAAAGAAGTTCAACTGTTTTTTTTTGGAATACTGAAGAACAGTTTTAACAGGTTTGTATTGTCATTTCTTCATCCTTTTTTTATTTAGTTTACTGAATTAATTATGATCATTATTATATTTATGTATTGTCACTGGGAAATGTAAATTGATAAGTTAATGTATTGCAACTTAAAGGAAAAACAACACAATTTGAAGCAAAAATAGATGAACATACACATGACAAAGTGTAAATGTTGGGTACAGTGAATTATTGTGGTTGTGTTTTATGATTATTGTCATCTTTATTGTTATTTATAGATATTTCTGGTTACTACTGAACATATTTCTTTCCCTCATATTTTAATTTTGAAGGTTAAACTCTTGCCCCAAGAGCAAAAGGGGTAATCATGGTTTCCAGTCAACTCGTACCTAAGTCAACTCGTACCCTAGTCAACTCGTACCCGATTTGGTCAACTCGTACTTTAGTCATTTTTTCAGATTGGTCAACTCGTACCTTTTTAATATTTGTTCTTTATGGAAACAAATTGCGATGGGTGTTTGCATGCATTTGATGTTTTTTATGTTTATTGCAGGTACGAGTTGACCAAATAATTCTGTTGTACTGAGCAAGTGTGACAACTAAAAAGTATACAAATTGTTCTGATACAAATTTCTTTGTTTCATTTTTTTTGTATTGTGGCAAAAATAAGATTAATGCCAAATTCTATTATGACAATGCCATTTTATTTTTTTTAAATTAACTGTAAGCAATATTGAATTAGTTATTTTAAAACGTAAATTAGTTATATATAATTCACGTTCCATAAATACATCAGTGCATTTGATGTTTTTTATGTTTATTGCAGGTACGAGTTGACCAAATAATTATGTTGTACTGAGCAAGTGTGACACCTAAAAAGTATACAAATCGTTCTGATACAAATTTCTTTGTTTCATTTTTTTTTGTATTGTGGCAAAAATAAGATTAATGCCAAATTCTATTATGACAATGCCATTTTATTTTTTTAAGTTAACTGTAAGCAATATTGAATTAGTTATTTAACAAGAGTTCCGCGGTCGGAGATGACCGCATTGAAGCCGGATTTTTGATTTAAATGACAGGAAAGTACCTTTCGTGTTTTTGTCAATGCAATACTTAAATTACTGAAATATTGTTCAAAGGTCAAAATGAAATGTAAGTACTTTTCAACGCATGAGCAAACCTTGTGTTATGTTTTGAATGCATGCATATACATGAACAACAATAACATTTAAGGTCACAAATATGAACTTGAATTGACAATTAGGAAAGTTTGATCTCAATTTTTTTATTAGCAAATTAGTAACATATTGTTTGAAGTTTCCATCAATTTCATTATCAAATGTAAGAAAATAAACTTAGATGAAATAATACTATTTATTGTTTTGCTTTCACATACCTACACAGAAATCCAGACAGCCTTATGATCACTCCAGTGACCTTGACCTTAGAATGAATGACCTTGAAATGACCAGTGGTCATCTAAGTGTGCTTGCAAACCTTCATGTCAAGTTTGAAGACTCTATGTCCAAGCATACCAAAGTTATAACAATTTTAACATTTTAACATTTAAGGTCACAGTGACCTTGACCTTCAAATGAATGACATTGAAATGACCAGTAGTCATCTTCTAGTACTGGCCAATCTTTATTTCAAGTTTGAAGACTCTAGGTACAAGCATACCAAAGTTATAACATGAAATAAGAACTTTAACATTTTTACATTCAAGGTCACAGTGACCTTGACCTTCAAATGAATGACCTTGAAATGTCCAGTGGTTACTTACTAGTTCTGGCCAACCTTCATGTCAAGTTTCAAGACTCTAGGTCCAAGCATACCAAAGTTATAACAACTTTAACATTTTTACATTCAAGGTCACAGTGACCTTGACCTTCAAATGAATGACCTTGAAATGTCCAGTGGTTACTTACTAGTTCTGGCCAACCTTCATGTCAAGTTTCAAGACTCTAGGTCCAAGCATACCAAAGTTATAACAACTTTAACATTTTTATATTGAAGGTCACAGTGACCTTCACCTTCAAATGAATGACCTTGAAATGACCAGTGGTCATCTGTTAATCCTGGCCAACCTTCATGTCAAGTTTGAAGACTCTAGGTCCAAGCATACCAAAGTTATACCATGAAATAAGAACTTTAACATTTTTACATTCAAGGTCACAGTGACCTTGACCTTCAAATGAATGACCTTGAAATGACAAGTGGTTACTAACTAGTTATGGCCAACCTTCATGTCAAGTTTCAAGACTCTATGTCCAAGCATACCAAAGTTATAACAACTTTAACATTTTTTATATTGAAGGTCACAGTGACCTTGACCTTCAAATGAATGACCTTGAAATGACCAGTGGTCATCTGTTAATCCTGGCAAACCTTCATGTCAAGTTTGAAGACTCTAGGTCCAAGCATACCAAAGTTATACCATGAAATAAGAACTTTAACATTTTCGAGCACGCCGCCCGCCCGCCCGCCCGCCCGACAACATCAATCTATAAGCCGAGATTTTTTCGAAAAAAATCCGGCTAAAAACGTAAATTAGTTATATATAATTCACGTTCCATAAATACATCAGTTCTCATTATATATACATATGGGGCCTGCTTTCTGCTAATCTTGGTATTAGTGTACATAGTACAACACACCAATGGCGGCTGAGCGCAGAATACTGCAATCGGCCGCCAAAAAAATCTATATGGATTTGCGGACAGAAATACAAAGAAGGAATATGCGGACGATTTATACAATTGTTGCGTTATAACTCGTATACAGATAACTCTATTGATAGTTCTGTGTTCTTTATTCAGTTCTTTACATAATGTTTCAAAGTCCAATACATCCAAGTCCAAAAGTTAATCAACAATATATTACAAAATCCGTTCAAATCCATCCGTATGAAATTCTAATTAAATAATGTATTGAATTAATACATCAAGCAAAGATACTCTTACTCTTACGTACATTTAGTCGTGTTACTTTGTCAATTGCGGAAGAGAAACCTATCACCGAAGACGTAATTTATCGTATATATCGGTCATTTTTGGTTTGCTTATACAAGTTTTAATATAAATTGACGTTTTATCTCTCCATTTGGAGACCGTTCACATAATTTACAAAATTGGCCTTTAAGTTGCGCTGCTTACCATTTTAATATTTATATAATTAAATAATAATAATCTTATACCTTAATGTTTTTATTATAATTGAACATTTTCTTTGAGGCCAATTTCTACAAAATTTAAAATATACTGCTCTGTTTTATTTACATAATTTATGTTTATTTACTTAATCATACGCTAATAATCACATTAAAAATCATATTAAAGATAATTTCTAAAAAAATTAATAATAACAGTTCTGTTTTATAAAGATGATTTATGCATGCATCAATATTTAGTATACTCTTTAGGATAATAGTTTCAACTTAATAATCATATTCTACATAACTAATTTCTATATGATTTAGTAATTGTTCTCAATGTTAACTATATTAGGTTAATACGACACTCAATCAATCAATTAACACAGACCGTTATCTCTTTAATCTCTTAATTAATCGACATTGATCAATAAAGGCCAGTTGCTACTTCACACAGCGCAATACACGCGAGAATTATTGGAAGTTGATCAGTTTAGTAAATTGAATATTGATGATGTTTTTATTAAGATTTAATGATGTTTATATGAATTTTAAATTTATTTGCCTATGCAGGGATCGACAAGATTACAATAAATTAGATAATCCGACAGACGGTGGTTATATATTGCTGAATGAAAGAACCATACACAACGCAAGAAGTTACACTCAAAATCTCATAATCTTAATGATTATAATACACATATGAATGTACAAATAATTTATAAATTTAATATATACAGCTTATATATAAAATAATAAATGATGCACTTTATATTGTGTACATTATAATTTAGACTTAACATACTCACCAGTTCCAAATAGTTTATTATATCCTTTAACTTCAAAGTGGATCATACCTTTAATTGGTTAAGTCATCATGCAGTGTTTACAATCAAACATTTTATAAAAAAAAAATGCCGACAACTACCGCGCGTGTCATTTTAGATGCACGACAAATTGTTTAACAAATCGCCGACGGTCCTGTTGTCATAAAGGTGTTATAAGTCAACATTTTATCAAACAAAACGCCGACAAACACGTCCTTTATATTTATACACGTGTGAAAAATAATGAACTTGTCTACTACTCTACTTTTGAAAAAAAAAAACATTTTTTTTATAACCTTTATCTATATTCATATCAAAAACATATTTCACGTCTTTGATATATATAAATAATTTTTAGGAGGGTACGTGTTGACCAATTCGGGTACGAGTTGACTAGTGGGGGTACGAGTTGACCAAAAATCGGGTACGAGTTGACCAAATCGGGTACGAGTTGACCGAAGGTACGAGTTGACTAAGGTACGAGTTGACTAGCTCCCGTAATCATACTACCTGATGTATGGACTTTTACACCAGGCTTTTACCCTGCACGAGCTGGCCAACTTGAGGGGAACTGAAGTGGGCAAACCTCGCCCTGTCGTTGAACAAGAAAGCTGGATTTGTTGAGAGGTAAAACTATACAGGTTATTGCATTTTAAAAGCGTCACAATTCTGACCAATGTGACAAAGATTTTTAGAGTTTGAAATGTGATGAAAGTAAATTACAAGCTTTGGAAAATTACCAATTGTAAATATTTTGTCAAAACTCCTTTTCTTTTTTTGGTTCCAGAGTATCATTTAAGCTGAAATCCAGCATGAAACCAGGGAGGTGATGGCCATCGCACAGGCCATGTGCCGACTATTCACTTTCCACCAGCTTGTGACTTGCTCCATGAAGGGAGCAACAACTACAAAGGGGTCACCAAGACCAAGCCTCCCCGCTGCTGAGAGAAATGCAATCATTGGTACTTTTTCTTCATCATAAAAATTTGAAGTACCAATTATCCATATAGAAATTCAATACACATTCTACAAATATTTTTCAGATCACTTACTGTTTACAGTCGCATAAATATCATTTTATTACATCATTTGTGAAAAGGGGGAGTTTTTATAATCTAAGTGACAGTTAACAATAGTTGTTTTTTTTTATTCATGAAGTAAGGGATTGAAAAACTTTGTCTGTGTCTCTAGTCACTGTCTCCAGGACAATCAGTAATAAACTCATTTGTGTTGACTTCCTTAATATGCAAATATTTAACCTCTTTTTCTGGCTAGAGTATTTTCTATTTAAGAACAGATTTTGTTGTTTTTTTGCATGTTTTTAAAATGAATAGTCTATCATATTTTTTCAGATGTCATAGCCAAAACCTTTGACAAGCCTTCGGTTGATGTTGAAGAAAAGATGAGAGGTTGTTTAAGGCATCTGCGGCTGATGCACAAGTAGACTGAAGTCTTTGTAAATAAAATGTGCTGTTAAAATGATTATTTAACCATTGTTTTCACTTTGTTATATAGATTTGCACCTGTTTCAACAACATTAACTTATTTTCATGCTCCCGGTAGGATCTCATATAGCAGTTGAACTGTCCGTCTGTCTGTCTATCCGTCCGAAAACTTTAGCATTGGTCATAACTTTTGCAATATTGAAGAAAGCAACTTGATATTTAGCATGCATGTGTATCTCATTGAGCTGCACATTTTGAGTGGTGCAAGGTCAAGGTCATCCTTCAAGGTCAGAGGTCAAAATCCAATGGAAGAAATAAGCAAAGAGAGATAATTTCTATACCTGCCAAATGATAAATAGAAATTTTATTTCAAAGCGGTGCAGTAGGGGGCATTGTGTTTCTGACGAACACATCCACATCTCTTGTTTGTATTTATTCCATACAATCTTACTTTTTTCAGTTCTTTCTTTGTGTTCAATGTTATGTTATAACACTATTATATTTTATTATAACAATGCCATGTCTGTCAAAATAGTTTTATCATGCTGTGTATATGGATATATATGTAAAGTTTTATGTTTTATCGTTTAAAAAAAAGTAATTAGAATTTAATTTATGATATTTTTGTTCTTATCATAAAAAAGTTTTTCAGTTTTCAAGTGGGTGAAAAGTGGGTTTTTACTGAGCATTTAACAGGTTTTAAAGCTAGTTTTAACTGCGTTTAATCTGTGAAAAGCACACATTTAGCTCACTTAATGCTCAAATAAAAACCCACTTTTAACTCGCTTAAGAACAGGAAAAACCAACTTGATGTGTAGAAGCGGGTGTAAAAGCCAACATAAAGAAGGAGAGCACACTAACTTATAACCAACTTAAGTTGGTAAAACTCGGTTTTAAAGCGTGTTTTAACTGCGTTTAATCTGAGTTAAGCACACATTTAGCTCACTTAACACTCAAACAAAACCCCACTTTTAACTCGCTTAAGAACAGGAAAAACCGACTTGATGTGTAGAAGCGGGTTTAAAAGCCAACATAGAGAAGGAAAACACACTCACTTTTAACCCACTTAAGTGGGTTTAAGTTAGTTTTAGTTGGTTTAAGTTGGTATAAGAAGGTATAAGCGTGTTGGTTTATGTGAGTGAAATCCAGGTTTTACCTACAAAAAACCAAGTCGGTAAGCAAAAAGTGTGTTTAAAAGACACGCTTTAACCCGGTGCCAATACCGCAGGGTTTAACACGGTTTTAACACGGATTAAAACCGGGTTTTGCCCACTTTTTTGACAAGGGTAAAGGGACTGTCAACCACGATGACAAAGAAAAGAAAAGTTGTTAAATACCGTATTACTTTACATTTATTACTTTATATTGATTAAAATATCACGACTGGTATATTACATTACTTGAAAAAAAATTATTATGTTTTCATATTTTCAGTATATTTGTTAATAAATTTTACTGGGTATGTCTACCAGGTAACTACCAGTTCACTATCAATAACACCAGTAGATTGATCATCATCGTCACGTGGTAAACTCAGGAATGCAATTTGTGCAAATGTAGTGAATTGTATAATATATTTTATATATAAATTGATCAATCTACTTGCGTTATTTAAAGTGTGTATATCGTTATGTCACCTATTTTCGCGATGTACTTTCGATTTTACATCGGGAAATTTTATTACCGAATATACTGAAGATATAAACTTTTTTCAAGTACTGTAATACACTAGACGTGATATTTTAATCAATATAAACTAACAATTGTAAAAAATACGGTATTTTAGAACTTTTCTTTTTTAGTCATTCGTGGTTGACAGTCCCTTTAAACATCAAAAAGATCAGCAATGGGTAATGATCTGGTAATGGTAACTTGACTGTATGGTTGTTACTGGTTGAGTTGTGGGTTCTGTTTGATTCGTGGGTATAGAAATCGCCTGAAATCTCACGATAGAATGTTCGCACATGATTCAGTTCGTTACGGAAAAATGTTTTGACACGGTCACCATTTTTTCCGATCAAAAATGCGTCAAAAACAAGTAAATAGTGTAATTCATCATAACTTGATAGGTCAGTATGAAATATTTCCTCATTTATGTATTGTTCGTATAGTGTTTCAAAGTAACACAAAATCGTTTATTTAGAAGTATTTACCATGCTACATCATCTGTTGACATTTTTTCACAAGAAATTAACCTGTCCTGCAAGGTCAGTTTAAAGGCTATTTATAGTATGCAAATCTTGAAATTCTGGCAGCCAGTCAGAACCCACGAATTAACCGGAAGCTTATTTTCATGAAGGTAGTTTGACACTATCAACACAGTCGATTATTTTGATGATAAAAGACGATAAACATTTGGAAAAAAGAAACAAATCTTAAAGAAGAAAGGTTAATTATTATTTTCATAATGATTCATGGTCATATATTTATAAAATATTTGTGATGTAACAACTTTTATGAAAATTACCCATGACTCAACCAGACTATAGCATATAGTTAAAAAACATTCTAAATGAGGCGGATTTAGATACTGCATCGATGAATACAAATAATTATTAACAAGAGATTGCCAAGCAATATGGTCGCCTACCGGTGAAACTCCACCATTGTCAGTAATTTTTATTTTGTTTATTTGTTGCCATTGCAACCAGAATTTTTGACGTAGGCACACAATGAAATGACGTGCATAGTCTCCATATTGCCAGTTAAAATACATTCTAAATGAGGCGGATTTAGATACTGCATCGATTAATAAAAATAATTATTAACAAGAGATTGCCAAGCAATATGGTCCCCTACCGGTGAAACAGGGTTCGCCAAAACCGTCGGTCCGCCGGTCCTGACCGGCAAATTTTTCTACGGACTGACAAGTGATTTAAGATAATCGGTCCGACTGACCGACACAATCGGATGAAAAATGGTTTCAAAAAGATTACTCAAAGTGTATAATATGCTATTGGATTAATAGAAGGTAAATGCTTTTTATTCAACTTTTGTCAAAATCATTTTTTTCTTACCTTCATTTTGAAGTTTTGATGTTTAAAGTTGGATTAAAATTGACTATCACATGCGAGTTCAAAATCAACGGTCTTTGTTAAAAAAAGCAACCGAGTGCGTCCGCCATTTTATTTGTTCCATTTAATTTCTCCACAACAAACACCGCATGAAAACTTGTTTCAACAGGCATTTGTGAGCATTTCTGTTAAATAGTTTCATGATTATATTGTTCTGGGAAGGATATATTTTAATTTACACACCAACAATTTCTGAAATCAAAATTAGATTTTTCACCCGATGTACTATATTTCGGATATTTTAAAATTCGGACATAGGGATATTTATGTTTTGATTTGTTGTTGATCGTTTGTTGCAATATGTTTTGTGTTATTTCAGACAACAAGAATGGACGGTGGTAATTATCATGGGCCTTTCTATCAATAAATAGGTGTGAAAGACATTCATTTAATTGAACCTGGAAATCAACCACCTAGCTCAGCTAAGAGAAAATATTTTAACAATAGGTGTTGTTATAGAACTTGTGAAATCGGCTAATAAACAGAAATTGAAGTCATCCAAAGTAGTGTGAATGGGTGTGTGCAATTAAGTCAAACTTGATTGGATGTCACCCTATATACTTTTCAAAAACACGGATTTGTAGAGCTGTGCAGGCTAAAAAACAGTTTGAGAAAAAGAAGTCTAAAAAGAATACCTTTGGTTTATATGTGGTTTATTATTAATATAATAATTGTTTAACTATATCGACTTTGGACATGTTTTTATTGTATTTTTAATGTGATCAAAACCAATAAACATCAAAAAGGTACTTTCTTTTGTTCTGTTTTGCTGTTACAGTTTAGTCGGACAGTGGGACTGACAGAAACTGATTTGGACTGACAAAAATTTCAAGTCTGTCAGTCCGAATGACTGACAGATTTTTCAAGTTTTGGCGAACCCTGAGGTGAAACTCCACCATTGTCAGTAATTTTTTTTTGTTTGTTGCCATAGCAACCAGAATTTTTGACGTAGGCACACAATGAAATGACGTGCAAAATCTCCATATTGTCATCTATCCATGTTTCAAGTTTTATGAAAAAATATTAAGAACTTTTAAAGTTATCGCAGGATCCAGAAAAGTGTGACCGACTGACTGACAGACAGACTGACAGACGGAGTGCAAACCACAAGTCCCCTCCGGTTTCACCGGTAGGGGACAATAAACCCGATTTGATTGGGCCTTATTCATAATTGTCTTCCCAAATGCGACATAGCGGCATTAATATTTATTTTGTATCCGAATTTATCCGAAAATCCTACCTGCTTCTATAACAACTATTTTTTTCGATTGTTCACGCCGTTTGGATGGCATTACATCGGGAATTGCAAAAATATCAAATTCATCATCTGCGCTTGATGATTCTACGACGGAATCTTTAGTATCTTTCTTTGTCACGAAATTTTTAAACGAAAAAGGATTTTCGTCGTCTGATTGTTTTCCACCCTCCGCCATACTTCCTTGTTTCGGGATCAGTCTATTTTTCCAACTGTTCTTAAATGTAAAATATCTATGTATCAAACAATTTTTTTTTTAAATAGTATAGAATAAAATAAAACATATTTTGTTACTATTATGTTATTGTTAAACAGATGATTAAGCTGTGTTTTTAGCTATTCCCTTAAAAATCAAAGCGCCGAGATATTAATATTTCAAGATTCATTATATTGTATATGGGTGTCGCTTCGCAACTTGCGTAGCGAACAAATTTACGTCACTCATTGATTTATCACGAAACATTATTTATAGATTTATGCGTCGCGGTTAGTACATAATAAGCGATAATTTCCAAAGTAATTGTAACATACGATAAGAAATGTGTCTACTTTCATGATCATCAGCGCATAAAGTTCATACTGTAAAAATTATCACAATTAACAGTCGTTTGTAAAAAACAAGTTTTATAAATGTAATTTAATCTATTTAAAACATGTTAAACTTATTTAGTCCACTGTAAAACAGTAAACGGATTACATTTTTGCGTTGGGTTATCGAATTGAGGTCGACTTTGTTCTTTCCTAAGTCGATTTTCACACGAGACAATGACTTAGTTAAATCGTATTTATTTTAGCTCGATTGCATCGAAAGCCAAAGGCGTATTTGAAACACTCTTGGGCCATTTCCTGGGACTAGAACCAGTACTTTGTGTCTTTACGCTCCCACGGTGGGGATCGAACCCATGACCTCCCGATCGCTAAACGGAAACCATATCCACTACGCCACAGCGACCTAGACAATGCCTTCATATTGTAGTAAGCAACTCAATCACTGTAAATTTCTTAAGTGCATTATATATAATTACATCTGCATGAATGGTTTATATTTAATGACTCTATATGTTTATTTTATGCTTTCAGATGGTTAATAGAGAAATAACAGTGAAATAAAACTGATATTTTACTGTTTCAAACAGGGACAAATAATCGTGAACATTATAGATACTTTTCATTGTTTTACCGAACCTATTTTTAGATATCTTTGGTTTCCCCATTGTGACCCCCAATTTTACCACGGGTGACTAATCTCCATTGAATGTTTATAAAAACATACGGCGATACTTGCTTTGAACATACAAGTAATCACCAATCGAGAATTGACATGACGCCTTATCAGTGATCGCTCCGCCCACTTAATCACGTGGCTCAGCGGGAAGAAAACCTAGACAAGCTAACACCAAAATGGCTTCTTTGCCTATAGACTGCATATAGATTTACGCGATATTCCGGATGATTTTATGGACTTGTTTAACACCATATTACACTTGTAAAGGGGTTGATGTCATTAAGTTATTCTGCAAATGCAAAAATATAGGATTAAACAGAACATCAGCTATTTAGAACGGGTAAATCGGTACATCAAACACGCTCTCAAACGTTTGCGCGCTTACCGAAATCGAACCCGTTATTACGTGTAATGGTGGTATTTGCAATAAATTAACACTTCACCGGTATTTACCCGTGTTATTAACAAAATTATTACCGAAACATTCCCCCCTACCCGTGTATTTGACACGAAATAGCGCTTTATAACTGGGAATTCGGTGAAGTTTTACGCGCTTTCTGACGCCGGGTGGGTACCTCAATCCCACATGTTATTGCGTATAAAAGTGATATTAATCATATTAAACATTGCTTATGGGACATTTATCAATCACTATAATTTAAAGCGCAAAAACAACACAGTAAGTTTGGACATTGTCTGATATAAAATTAGTGTTGTACGAAATGGAATACGGTCAGGCTATTACAAATTAATAAGGCTACCAATATCAGACGATCGCGCAGGTACCGACTTCCCCGAAGTTACCGCATTTATTGGTTAACTAATATCAGTAATAATAACTCTTTTACAATAGCATTTATCGATACGTCTTTATTAAAATAATAACAAAATGGTTTTCACTTGTTTCTGACACGCACAGAAACGCGATTTTAACGGGGATTTCGTAAAGTAACACGAATTGGGTACCTAAATTCTCAATTATTTTACATGCACACGTGACATAATACATACTTAATAATGCTTAGTTATTGCTAATATGACATTTCAAGTTTGTGAAATAAATTAATGTTCTATAAAGGGGATCTCGGTAATTCTTGAAGCTTCCACTCGCTCTTGTCAAGACCGCATTGCCGCGTTGGAAATGGTATAAATTTAATTCATCTAACTTATCTTTGTGGATACCAAATGTCAGAGTTGCATTAACCCTTTTTACACCGTTTTTGCCATATTTCATTTCCGTTTTTTAATCCGAACAAAATAAACGAAACTCGTTTAAAAAATGAGATCTAGGCATTCGAGCTCCTAGTGTGGATTAAAAGCGTTTATTGGTGACACCACATGAGTGCAAATGTGTAGATACCGTTAATAAGATAATATATCACATGTCACCTTCAAATAACATGTATGATGTCAATTAAGTGCATTACTATCAGAGTAATAAAACACAGCATGAATTAGGCTTCATGATGGGTTTTATTTCTCTTTAAGTAATGCCGATGAACCTCGCTTCTGACCTAGTAACTGATAAAACTATTTAAAAAAAAAGTGAAATATTATGTGATAATCAGATCGATAACATAAACTATTTAAATCTGCTAGTATATCCGATAAAAATATATTATAATTGTCTTTGACAGTGTTGACGTTCAGTTGTTCGTGGTGACGACCGCATGTATTAATACATCTCTTAGACTTCTCAAGATCTCTTTTCGGCTTTGGAAACGATATAAATTGAATGTCACCAACTAATCTTTCAGGATATCGATTGTCCGAGTTACATAATCCCCATTGACACCGTTTAACCATTTTTAATCGTTTTTTTAAGGAGGAAAACAAAAGAAACTCGTTGGAATAAAAGTGAACCTAAACATGTAGCTTGGATGCAGTAGCGTGTATCCCCGTACATATCTTCGATGTTGTTATATTTTCAGCCTTCAGAGGCTGGTGGCGGTATTGTGTTTTTATTATTTTTTAAGAAACCTTGTTTAAGACCTTTCTTATACTTAGATTCTTATACATTCTCTGTACTTATAAAGTAAACGTGTATGTTCATCAATTGAGAGTTCTGCAGGTTATACTGAATTTTTACAGACCATTATCTGACAAGCTGCCTCTTACTCTTTTATGTATGTTGACTTGGCAATGTGTATTAATGTGATTATAAGATTGGTGGTTTCGCCAAATAAATAACCTATGGACAGATTGATTACAAAAAACCCGAAAGTTGTTCTCTCACCATTGAGAATTCCGATTACACGTAGTATTCATTTGCCGTTAAATTATAGACAATTACTTTTTTCTAAACCTACAGTCAAATTAAGTTTACTTCGTACATCTTTCATTGGAAGTACAATGCGGCTGGGTTCTAGTTCGCAGCGTAATTTAGCTCCGTGTAATCGGTATCCTACAATAAATAAGTGCAACTCCAGGAAGTGTTTATGTTGCAAGTTTTTAAATATGTCCTCTTTTATTCTTTCATCGGTTAATAACCGCAAATTTTCAGTTAATATTAAATCCGATGTCTCATGAAATTCTATGCATGTGGTTTATGTTATTACTTGAAATGTACCCTGTTGTGGTGCGCAATACGTTGGGCAAACGGGTAGATCACTTAAAACACGTTTTAGGGAACATTTTTTTAAAATTAAAAATAACAATAAATTTTATAACTTCATTTACCAGCATTTTAATAAAACAGGTCATAGCGTAACAGATATTTCAATTCAACCTGTGGAGCAACTTATTTTTAATGATAGTACTTCAAGTCAGTGCCAATTAAAAGCAAGGTGCATGTCAGAATTTGAATGGATTAAACGTTTGCAATCAGCTTACCCACTTGGATTAAATGATAATATTCTAAATGTTGGAACACTTTCTAAAAATAAATCGATTAATTCATTTTCTCTGTTTAGTAAACGTCTAAGAAATACACGTTCACATGGCATTAGGAAAAATGGTAACTTAAGGCGTAAATTTAAACGTCTGCTTTCTTTAAATGATTGCTACACAGTATTACAAAATGGGGGTAAACATAAATTACTAAGTGCACTTTGCTCTCTTTCTGTTTCTTCGTTGGCACATATTGATAAGGAATGTAAACTTATTTTACTTCAATCTGACCCTCTATATGAATGTGCTTGTATTATTGAATCTTTCACTGACTACTATCTTAAACCTTTTATTGAAAATGTACTTAACAAAACTAGAAATCGTATCAAAATTGAGTTTTGTAACAAAGGTCTTGATTTAATTGACCTTCCTAAAATATTCAATGATAAAAATGTACGTCGGTTGATTCCCCCTTATTTCCGCAATACTGAATCACCACTTATTTGCTACAAATATAGTAAACCTGTAAGAAGTATCGTTTTTAATTATAATTCTATTTCCACAGATATAAATGTAATAAGAAATTGTCCTACATTATGTGACTGTACTAGTTCTATATATATATATGGTCCAGTTGGACATGTTATTACTGGGGACCTTAATTTCATTCAAAATAAAAACCTTAGAAATTTGCTACGCAGAGGCCCTAAGTACAGACTGCCTATTCCTGTTGATTTTGATGACTGCATTAAGAATATCGTAACATTATCTCCCTTGTGTGAGCAAGTGGTTTTTTTTCTTTGGTCTTGAAAATATAAAAATGCAATAGGATTTATTAATCTTAGTGTTGGAAAGTTGGTGATAATAAATGAGTGACATTGTTTAATGGATACTGGATAGTGACACACAAGGTATGAACATAAATAACTTGTAATAAATGAAGAAAACAGAGCCTTGTTTAAAATTTTGAAACATTGTTTATATACTATTCAAAAAAGATATGGCAACACAGTCAACTCAGTCAATTGAGCCAGGAGAAATTGACTTAGAAAAGTCAGAACTATCTGATAGTAACCAAGATTGTGATAGTCAAGACAAAACCAAACGCAAATACATAAGCAGTGTTAGCGAACATGAACTTAGTATAAGCGAATCAAAAGCTGAAAGCAAAAAGCAAGCAAAGAAAAAGTCAAAACACGAAAAACAGAAAGCAGAAGGAACCAAAGATACAGAAAACATGAGCATTGTTGATATCTCAAAACAATTGAGAGAAATAAATGTCAAGCTGTCCAAAGTGATGCTAAAAGATGACAGCTCTCTAGAAAATATGATAGAAACAATTGTAGGAAAAATGTAAAATAGCCTTCTTCACAGAATCGAACTGCTTGAACATAAACTTTTCGAAAAAGAAACAGAAAATGATAATCTTAAGAAGGATATAGATAATCTCCAGAAAGAACTTGTTTTTGAAAAGGAAGAAAAGAAACAGATCCTGTTGGAATTAACAAAAGAAAAAGAGTCAAACAAAGAAAATCTCAATGACCTTGAACAACACAGTCGAATTAACAATGTAGTTTTTCATGGCCTTCCTGATAGGGATAAAGCAGAAACACCAGACGTAACCATTAAATTAGTAGTAGAAACCATCAAAAAGCACACTGGAATTGAACTTGGTGAATCTGAAATCGATTACGGGCATGGGCTTGGAAGATTTGAAAATGGCAAAAGCAGACCAGCTGTTATAAAATTCATTTCTAGATCCAATAAAATACAAATTCTTAAAATGAGCAAGCAACTCAAACAAGTTAAAATTTATGCAAGCGAACACCTATCACAGTTGAACCAAACAGTTTTCAACTCAATCCGCTTGAAGAAAAAAGACACTGTAGAATCAGTATGGAGTAGAAGCGGAAAACTTTTCTACAAAAACCGGAACGGAAGCATCCACAGGGTCCTTTATAAGGAGTATAATTATTGGCTTAGTCTACCATGGTCATAGACATAACATTTACAAACGTTTCTACTTTGGGAAGTATACTATCATTAACTGCTGTCCATTATCAAGGTGCAATGAAGACGAAGGATTAGTGGTTATTCAAGGGATTAGTGGCTATTCAGACACACCATGACAATCAAATGCACAATACAATACAGTGTATTAACAATTTACGTAAGCATGTGACACACAATGCAAAGCAAGCAAATTAAATGCATGTTATATATTGGTGCATATGTTTGACAACATTCTTAAATTAGCACACCATTGATTGTGTTACATCTATGCACCATGTATTATCTATATATATGTACTATAATAAACAAGGTGTACCTAAAGAGTATTAAAATTTTTGACCAAATGTATTGTAAATAAATAGGTATTTACATTTTTGTAATGCAATCAAATACTCAAAAACGATGTACATGTATTTATCTCTTGCCCTTTTTGATTTCGAAGGTAAGAGATAAATCCAATAAATCATGTGTTACCACTATCCTTGACAGGAGTCCTTATATAATATAAGGACAACTCTTGTGTTTAAACTGTTAAAAACATTAGCAGTACATGCAAAGACGCACACTGGACAAATAAATAATTAAATCTAAAATGAAAGGGAAGCAAATATGTGTCACTCTATTTACATTGCTTTTATCATAATAGAGTTTTTTCTCTAACACGTGATATTAAATCGAAAAGATGAACTGATTAAACTCTTTTTACTCTGATATCAAGTGACATTGCTGGTAAATTGAATAATTGCAAACGAATTCATATAATTCGGCTTCTTTTGGAAGGCTATTGATCGCTCTGTATAATCACATACTTAGATATGCCTTACGTGTTAAATAAGCAAGTTTTATCAACCTTCAAAAAACAAAAGCACAAAAACCATCTAAAAAAAAAAAAAAAAAAAAAAAAATTGTTGTTGACAATACCGTAAATAATGAACATAAATTACAACACATATGAATTATTATTAATGTATAAAAGCATACTATGTTAGACAGTTACAAATAAGAATGCATATGATTGTAAAATAATTATATAATTATTATACAAAAAGCAAAATTGTAATTAATTGATAGATCAACTCTGTAAACTATTTTTAAGTGTTTAATTCGGTTGATTGCTATGGGAATTTAATTGTTATTTATTGCAATTAATGTCATTTCTATTGTTCGTGTGCAAAGTAGGAAGTGTGTAAGCATTACTGTATATGTTGTATCATACTAACAGCAGCTCATACAAAATGCACGTAAAATTTGGCGTTTATGCCTATGTCTATACATGTACGGCATTTGCCTCTTTATACTATTTAACACTTTTTAAAATCGCCTAGTTAAATTATAAAGTATATCTAACTAGCAAGCAAGACAGAGCAGTTATATTCATATTAAATGTTATTATATACTTATCTTAGGAACATCAAATATACAATTAATTCTACTGCTACATTTGTAATGAACATATGTCTACATATCTCTGTGTCTATATATGTACGGTATTTGCAGTTGAATACTTTTTAACGCTTTTGGACATCACCTTATTAAATGATATAGTATATTTTGAATAGCAAGCAAGACAGAGCAGTTATACTGATATTAAATACTGTTTTATAGTTATCTTAAGAAAACAAAATATACATTCAATGTAGCTGCCATATTTGTATGGGCAGACGAATCTAATCCAAAAAAAATGTTTTAAGTACGCAAACTCTCTTTTTAAGAATACCCACATTGAACAAAAAAAAAAAACAAAAAAAAATCAACAATGTAACCATGTAACTATTGTAAACTATATACATATCATATATACCTGTGCAAGTAGTGTTTAATTGCCTTTTTGTATAGCTTTTTGTTTGTGTTGTTGTTGTTTGTTTTTTTTCTTTGTAAATTTGATTGCACATATCTTTATTTACGATATACACTTATTATTTACCATCACTCGAACTCACCTCTCTGTATCTACCTGAAATAAGACTACCTTTCCAACAATTTTCTAACATATATAAAGCAGGAGCTATGTGTTTATCTCCATTTTTGTTTTTTCTTCTCACTATTGTGATATTTCTTTTTACTTCTTCATTTCTATGGAAATTTCTGTTTTTTGAATCCCTAATTTTTGTTTTCTACTTTTTCTTTGTATGTATACACATCTTATGTCTTAAAATAGAAACCAACTGGACACACAACTTATCATGTACATCTCCATACACCTCTTTAAATGATTAAATTATGTACTTTGAATGCAAAAGGGCTAAACAATAAAGACAAACGCATAAAAATCTTCAAATGGTTAGACGAAAAAAATTATAGTATATGCCTATTACAAGAAAGTCACTTGACACATACTTTAGCACAAAACTTAAAAGATGAATGGGACGGAGACATATATCTCAGTGGACAATATACTAATAAACAAGGCATTGCCTTTCTGATAAAAAATAATATAGGGATCACAGTCGATAACTTTAACGAAATAATAATTGGCAGACAAGCAAGTATAGATATCAAAATACACGAAACACAAATAACATTAATCAACGTCTACGGCCCTAACATAGACGATTCCACTTTTTACGAAACATTACAATCCTTTAAAATTAATAACCAAGATAAAAATATTATAATCGGTGGTGATTTCAATACTGTCCTGAACCCATTAATAGATAAAAAGAATGGAAACCTTTATACTCATACAAAAAATAGAAACATTTTAAATAACATTATTGAAAACTACAATATGATAGATATCTGGCGTACAGTATACCCAAACGAAAGCAAATTCACCTGGCACTCAAACACAAAACCAACAATATTTTGTAGATTAGACTATTTTTTAATATCTGAATCTCTTTGCAACATTATTGACACATGTAACATAAAACCAGGATTTATGACTGACCACTCTCTAGTTGAACTTAAACTGCACAATATACAACCTGAAAGAGGCCCAGGATACTTTAAAATTAACAACAGCATCTTATTAGATACACAATATCAAACACAAATAAAACAGGAAATATTAAATACAGTTCAAAATAATAAAGATGCAAACCCTAACACCTTATGGGAAGTAATTAAAGGAAATATACGTAACACAACAATTAGATACACACCATTTAAACAAAAAGAAACACACAAACTTGAAACTGAAACCATCAAAACCATTGAAACACTCGAAAAACAATTGCATCAAACAAACACAAATGATACCACCGACATTGAAAATGAAATAACATTAAAAAAACAAATATTAGATGGAATCTATCATACACATCTTAATGGAATAATACTAAGAGCGCGTGCACAGCATGTTGAACACAATGAAAAAAATACAAAATATTTCGCAAACATTGAAAAACGTAGAAGTGAACAAAAAACTGTACACAAATTAGTAGTCAATGGCAAAGATATAACAAACAGAACTCAAATACTAGAAGAACAACGATTATTTTTCGAAACCCTCTATAAACGAAAAAATGTTGAAAATAACACTCTTTTTAAAAATACACATCACGCTTTAAACCAGGAGGAAAAACAACTGTGCGACGGATTGCTTAATGAATATGAATGTGGATTAGCCCTAAAAGAAATGCAAAATAACAAAAGCCCAGGATCTGATGGCATCACAATCGAATTTTATAAAATATTCTGGAATGATATAAAAACACATCTAATTAATTCACTTAACTATTCATTTAACAACGAAAACTTAACTACGCTACAAAAACAAGGTATTATATCACTTATTCCAAAACCGGGAAAAAACTTAGAATCCTTATCAAACTGGCGCCCGATAAGTTTACTAAACAATGATTATAAAATTGCAACTAAAAGTCTAGCAAACAGAATAAAAAAAATATTACCATCAATCATTTCAAAATCTCAATCTGGTTTCATAAAAGGACGTTACATTGGTGAAAACGTTCGTCTTATCCAAGAATGCATAAACTATTTCAACAATTCAAATAATCCTGGTCTAATATTCTTTGCAGACTTTGAAAAGGCATTCGATTCGCTTGATCACTCATTTATGTTCTCTTGCTTAGAAAATATGAACTTTGGTGAAAGTCTCATTCAATGGGTCAAACTATTCTATACCGATATTAACAGTATAATCATTAACAATGGCTTCTTTTCAAACAGTTTTAATATCGAACGAGGGGTTCGACAAGGATGTCCACTCTCATCATCACTATTTATTATTTGCATCGAGTACCTATCACATCACATCCAATCAAATAAACACATAAAAGGCATATCACTAGAACCTGACGAAGAAATCAAACAATCCCTTTTTGCTGACGATGCAACTTATTTTTTAAATAACAATTACGATTCTTTCCATAACCTAATAGAGTCGCCATCCCTTTACGGAATGACATCGGGTCTTAAACTAAACAAAAGTAAATGTACTGTGCTACGAGTAGGTAAATTAAAACAAAGTAATGTTCAATATAAAAAAGAAATGAAATTTAATTGGACATCCGATGAAGCCACAACGTCAGGAATTACATTCACAAATAATGAAAAGGATACAGTTCTTAAAAACATACTACCTAAATTACAGAATTTTAAAAACTGCTTAAAATCATGGCATCATCGTAAACTACACTAATCGGAAAAAACACAGTATTGAAAACGTTTGCACTTCCTAAATTAATATATGTATTAACAGTTCTCCCAAATCCACCAAATGATGTTATTAACGATATAAAATCAGCAATATTTAATTTCATATGGGACGGTAAGCCTGATAAAATAAAAAGAACTCAGTTAATTCAATCTGTAGAAAATGGAGGTATCCAATTAACGAACATTGACTCATTCTTGAATGCAATCAAATGCAGCTGGGTTAAACGATACTTAGATAATACCAATACGAGTAAATGGAAATTATTCTACCAGAAAATCCTAAAAAAATATGGTGACTCCTTACTCTTTGAATGTAACATCAGCAATACTATCTTACATGAAATTGCAAACGAAAACATATTTCTGTCTGATGTTCTATCAGCGTGGAGTGATGTCACTCATAACTTAGAAACCCAAACCAGCAGTAAAACAATTTTATGGAACAATAAAGACATAACTTCAAACAATAAGACGTTTTTCTATAAAGACTGGTTTGAACGAAGCATTAAATATGTCGACCAATTATATGACTATAGAATTAAGGATTTCTACTCTTTTGATAATATATGCTACATATACGGAATACCTTCAAATAATTTTCTGAAATACTACACACTTATCAAAAGCATACCTATACATATTAAATCTGAAATCATTACAAATAATACATTATGTACTCAAACAACATTTGTAGAAAACATACTTCGAAGAAAAAACAAAACAAATAAAATATTTTACACACTACAAATTAAAAACCCTACAGAAAACTCCAAAATCCAAAATAAATGGCAAGTCCTTTTTGGAGAAAATGAACTTAATTGGAAACACATATTTACCATGCCATATAAAGCAACTATTGAAAGCACACTGAGAAATTTTCAATACAAATACATCCATAGAATTATAGCTACAAATAAATATCTCTTTAAATGCAAATTATCTAACTCAAATCTGTGTGACTTCTGCAGTGAAAACATTGAAACTATAGAACATCTTTTTTGGGAGTGCAAACAC
Source organism: Dreissena polymorpha (assembly GCF_020536995.1). NCBI lineage: Eukaryota > Metazoa > Mollusca > Bivalvia > Myida > Dreissenidae > Dreissena > Dreissena polymorpha. Next base: position 42,512,691 of record NC_068363.1, read on the forward strand.
ATCCAGCCTATTTGGAATCAATTAATATCTTTTCTTGAACAACATCAACTAAACGTTAAACTATCTTTCTTAAATGTAAGTTTCGGAATTACCTCATTGAAATCAATAGACTGTAATAATATTGTGAATTTTATGATTATATTGATGAAATATTTTATCTTAAACATGAAGTACAAAAAACAAGTACCAAATTTTAATTGTTTTGTAAATAGTCTTAAACTAAAAATCCAGATTGAGAAAGAAATAGCCCTCAGTAATGACACATTACAAATCTTTGAACAAAAATGGAATCGGATTAAATTCTCATAATGTTTTGTCCACTTATATACATTTCACTCTTATGTAAGTTGATCTCTCTAAAATAGTTTTTTTTTATTTTTTATTTTTTTTTTTTATTTTCAATCTGACAAGATCATTGTGAATATACAACAAATCACACAAGTCCAGTATGCTTTTCTTCCGACTTTATACAACTCGTCATTTTTCATAACTATTCCTCTGTTGTTCTTTTCTTTTCTCTCAATTTTTTTATATATATTAGCATATCTTGTATAACATGTCTGAACTTTATTTCTTTGTACAATCACTATGTTGTATGATCATATACATGTTTACATGGTATGTATGATATTGAATAAAAAAAAAAAAGAATATTGTAACATCCTTACATGATTATTGCACTAAATGGTGCAGGAAGGAAAATGCTGAAATTACTGCACTCAATGATTGGAAAACAAAAATATTTAGTATGGCCATGAATAAAATATGTTTTTATGATACACATCCTTTGGCCCTACCACATTCACCTAAATTTAATAAACAAAATCTCTGTAAATTGCTTGAAGACTTTAAATCTAAATACGTCTTAGTTCCTGCTGATAAGGCTGCTAATAATGTTATCATAATATGACGAGGGTTTTATGTTCAAACTATTTCACAAGAACTTTCACAAACTACATCATATTGTGAGTACAATAAGCAACCTAATGAAATTATTACCGACCATATTGCCCAATGCATAAAGTTAAATGTAATAGTCAATATTACTGACAAGAAATTGCCATCACTTTACTGGATACCTAAATTACATAAGACGCCATATAAAAGTCGTTTTATCGCTAATTCAGTGTCTTGTACCACCAAACAATTATCAGTGTATCTTACATCTGCATTGAGTGCTATTAGATATCATATAGCTAAATTTTGTAATAAAGTTTATGAAAATAGTAATATTTACCTATTTTGGTCAATAAAAAACACCTTAGAAGTTATTGATAAAATTGAAAAAAAAAAAAATAAGGTGTCACAGGTAAGTACTTATGATTTTTCGACATTATATACAACGCTTCCTCACGCTTTAATAAAATCCAAACTTGTTTCTTTGATTGAAAAAACTTTTGCTAGAGAGAAATGTTTGTATCTAGCTTTAAACACTAAAACAGCTTTTTTTTTTTACTAATCAGATATTAGATAATTACATCATTTGGACTGGTCTTGACTTTTGTGCAGCACTTACTTTTCTTTTGGATAACTTGTTTGTTGAATTTAATGGTAAAATATTTAAACAAATTATTGGCGTTCCTATGGGTACTAATTGTGCGCCACTTATAGCTGACCTTTTTTTATATTGTTATGAAAGCGAATTTATGTTAGAATTATCTAAAACTAAGCAAGTAGATTTGATTAATTGTTTTAACCTTACTAGTAGGTACATTGATGACATACTTAATTTAGATAATCCATTATTTGAACAATATATTCACAAAATCTACCCAAAAGAACTAGTCTTAAATAGATCGTGTATATCCAATACAGACGCTGCGTATTTAGACTTACATTTAACTATTAATAATAATTTGATCAAAACTAGTTTATACGACAAACGGGACGATTTTAACTTTGAAATTGTAAATTTTCCGTTTCTATATGGCAACATCCCTAAAGGACCTTCCTATGGTATTTACATTTCGCAGTTGGTACGTTATGCCAGAGCATGTTCGTGTATTAAAGATTTTAATGATCGTAATCTAATATTAACTAAAAAATTGCTAAAACAAGGCTTTTTGTATCATAACCTAAGAAATAAATTTGCTAGATTTTACTCTAAGTATGGTGATTTAATTTCAAAATATAATGTTTCTTTAAAATGGCATTTAAATAATGGAATCTCCCATCCATCATTTTACGGAGATGTTTTGAAGCGTGTCCGCAAATTAAAATATGTTAAACCAAATGTTCATATTAAACTTTTCAATTTGATTAACTTGTTTTTATCAAAAGGATACGATGCTTTTGTACTTAAAAACACGTGTTTAATGGTTTTCGATTCACTATATCTTTCTTCCCTTAAAATTTGGAATCATTAGTGATATTTTAGGCATTTTTCACTGTTGAATAAAATTGTGTCATTGTGTCGTATGAACAAATCTGCATGAATACTACATTATAGGCATTTTTCACTGTTGAATAAAATTGTGTCATTGTGTCGTATGAACAAATCTGCATGTAAACTTCATTTGGACTCAAATCGTACATCAAATCATTTCTGTCTTCAGTTGTCAAAACACCTATATACTGTTTGATTCCAATAATGTCGCTTTAATGGAATTACCATTTTTATTCATTTGCTTCTTAATATTAAATCACCTAAACTTGTTTTATTAGTAGCACAGCCCCATTTAAATTTTTATTTAGTACTGCCCTTGGAATTTGTTCACGTCATTATGTCATTATGGATTTTTGTGACGTCATACGACCGACTTTCCCAGTTGTAATCTTCATGCATAGGTCATTGGGTTTATAACGTTTCATTTTATTTATATTTTCTCTCTGATAGGCGTTTCTTGTTTGGTTTGATTATTTTTAATTTGTTTAGCAGTCACATAAACAGCCAAGCTATGTAATATGGAATTTTTACACCCATTATTGCTGCTTCTTCCTGTATTTGCGAGATGATTATCTGAGATATTAACTATATGATTCTATATTCTCAAATCTTTTCTATAAAGAAGGAATGTAGTTGACAATTGTTGGTGGTTTTGTTTGATCGTTCGTCAAAAAGTTGTAATTCTGTTACTCTTGTATCTTCAATGCAATTGAGTAATTAAATGGTAATTAAATTGAATGCGTTTTAATTCCCTTTTATTATTGTTTAATTTGAGTTACAATGCTATGACGTTAAATTTTATTTACACTTAAATGTATTTTGAATATTGCTGGGCCAAGTTTGAGGTTGAGTGCTCTATAACCAGGTTTAAACCCCCAATGCTTTGCATTGACCGTTCCAAGGCGGTGACCCCAGCTTTATTCATATTTTGTGTTTATGTTGGTTTGTATTGTGCTGTATTGTGCGGTTTTGTACTGTTTGGGCAATCGGTCACTTGCCTTAAATAAAGGACCAACTAATTGTTTTTAATGACAATTCAATACTGCTCCAGCAGCTGGAGTTTCACTTCTTTATATTGTCTAGAAAATGGCGGACAGGTCGTTGCTAACGAGTGCGCCCGATTAATCGATCACTGATTGGTGGATCAATTCTAGTGGGCGGAGCGATCATAGATAAGGCGTCATGTCAATTAGTTTGTACTGAATGGCAAAAATACAAAAATTATCATTTGTTAGTATAAAATAAAAAGAAAATTTGTTGGATTTGGTGATATATCGATTTTAATTCATTCGTGTGATAATATATTTTTTTCTTTTTCATCTCGTGCATATATCATTTTCTATGATCACTCGTGAATTATAATCGTTACTTTACAAATCCAGCATATATCCTCTGTATTATACAGTCAATCTTGTATTTAGAGACCACTTAAGGGAGTAAACAAAAGTGGTCTCTTCATTAAATGATCTTTAAATAAAAAAGGCCATTTAGGAAGAATGCGGACCTTCGATTTTAAATCCAGATGTAGGATTATCACCTTTTGACACAAGGATTTCAACTTTTGTAATCAAATGAATCTAAATAAAAATAAAATAAATAAATAATGTTTTACTTAAAATATGTTTTATTTGTTTTCTCTTATTCTAAAATTTACAAAATTGGGGTTTTCCGTCTCCAAACTCATTTGCGATGTTACGTGCACTTGTACTCTTAGACAATTCCAATACCCGAATTTTCTTATTAAACGTTAACACTTTCCGTTTTGACATTTTAATTTCTGCATGTAAGCTTATGGAAATCTGACTCGATTACGGTGTGGTGCATAGGGAAATAAATAAAAAAACGTCGATTGAAAACTAAATAAACAGGCCTGATTTGAAAATTTGCTAACACAAACTAATTAGCATAATTACAATTAATTATTTTTAGTGAACTGATTTTGACACATGTTACAGATTAATAGTTTATTTTTTCTCGGGAACACTGTGAACATGTTTGTCGCGTCGGCGCATTTTTTCTGCAATAAAATCGGCGATTGAGGTCCATGTAGAGGCTTCAGTTTGAAAAATGTGGGACCCCAAGCATTGAACTCAAATTTGACTAAACGAAGAGTGCCACATTGAAAATGTATATATATTTGCTTAAAAGGATGGTTTTCCTTCAAACTGCTACCAATTTTTTTCAGCAACGTCTCATACCATCGACATAATCAATCAAAATACAAAGCGATTTTAACACAAAAATAGACATTATTTTCAAAAATCTAAATGATGTTTATTCAACGTATTTCGGCGGAAAATTATATAACTAGTTAATAATATCGACATTGATGAGGGCAAGTTACGCTTAAATAGTAAAAAAGTTTACATATCTAGAAATATCAAAACTCGAACACATGTCATTTCATGACGATGGGGGCAGCCATTTTTAAATTAATAAAATCAAAAGAAACATGCTAAAAACTCACACATCGCCTAATTGACATTCCAAACGGTTGACGATGACAAATGCATTGAATTGTAATCTTTCCGTTGATGTGTGCAAACTGCATGATCAGACCTCATAAACACTCCAAAAAATAACTTTGTAAGAAGCATTTCACCAATGTTTACAATTGTTGTCGAATCACATGCACTTGTATTATTGCGCACAAAATAGTACGCTTACAGGCTAACAGAAAGATCGATACGAGACTCCGTTCAATTCATCACGGTATACTATTTTATTGATAATATATAATAATAGTTCGCTTCAACAACCTAAATGTAAAAATAATGCTTTTAAACGGAGTTTTTAATAACGGAAGTGAAAACAACGGAAGTCGGATGGATATTCTGTGAGATGCACTTCGGCTCCAGAAAAACAATACAAATACACTAAAAAAAGACGTGTGGGGGGAAATTTTCAGCTCGAAAATATTTGAAATGGGGTAAGTGATTATATCTCTGTGTGATCATTTCTGTTATTAAGCGCGATCTCTTCCTGATTAATATTAACAGTTGTTCTACTAGTCGCGACCCAACTGTCAATAAAATGATGTGTTTTCTCAGGTATGTGTATACACATACCACGTTTTCTTACTACTTCACGTGATTTCGACCGATTTGTCATGCACGTTTTTCTACGGAGCACAGCGAGTGCCACGCGTTCAAAATGGCTAGTAGGAATCGATATACAAATATATAAAAAGAGTCGGTTTGCCAAAAGGAACACATTATTCCAAACGGTACAAGGAGAGTAGTTGTTCAGGAAGGAGGAAAGAAAATACCATGATACCTAGGTGTGTATTTCCATGCAAAACTATGCTTTCTAGAGTCGTCTGCACAAAACTCATAAAATCTTGTTATTGATGAGCAATATCTCCTTTTATCACAATGATTTCTACCCAGCCAAACCTATTTCTTTATATTTATTTTACAATTTTATATGTCGTCTGAAATTTCATTCAATTTGAGATGGTCTAAAATTTTCCATTTGGTTATAGCAAAATTATTAAGCCCTTGAAATAGAATGGTGACTCTTATTATCCACCATACCTGGATTTTTAAAAAGAAGTTCAGTTTAGTTATTTTTAGAACTTTGTTTAGGAAAATTATCCAAAAAATGCAGTTGAATAATAACTCATTTGTTGTTTTCCGACAATAATTTTCTGTGAAATGTTGCTAACTTGATTTTGTATATGTAAATAGCTTTGTATTTATTCAACTTACGGTCGTGCATATCCTTCCTAACTTTAGATTGAGATTTTGTGAATTAGTGTAATAAATGTATTTGTTTTAAACAAAAATATGAATAAAGCAAAAAAATATTGAATGTCAAAAATGTGTTTATGTTATTCTTTCCGTCTTTACCTTTAAAATGATATATAGTTTGACCATATTGTACCACATTGAATGAAGAAAAACAAAAGCAAAGTTTTAATGAATTTTATCCCTCCCATGAACCTTAAGTTTGTCACTTAACGTCCCAGATTGTAAACTCTTTAAACCGTAGACTGTGTGTCAATACCTCACTGTATTATTCAACACAAATAAATGATACGCAGTCTGCATTAGAACCGGTCATTGAGACAAAGGAAAATGGCTAGTGTGAAAACAAAACAAAGGTGCAATCGTACATCTTATCGGCTTAGATAAACAATTAACACTGATTTGTCCCTGAACGGTCAACAGATTTACCACTTTAATCTCAAAGTGGTCGCTTAATTAAAGATTTGGACATCAAAATACATGAAAATCAGCGGTCGTTGGTTTCGTAAGACAAAAGTCGCTTAATACAATATGAAAATATAGTAAAAACTCTCGGGGGGAATTCAAAGTGGTCGTATAAGACAAAAGTCGCTTAATTCAAGTGGTCGCAAGCACAAGATTGACTGTATATATTGCTATAAGAGAGTTGTTGAATTAGGTGCTGAATGCTAAAGACCGTTTCCATACTTTAGGTCGTGTATGTGCCCGTTTCATAATACTATTAAGCATGATCGCACAAAACAGTTCTTATTAAATGGCGACTAAGATAGCTTCGGAATGATACCTGAATTACCGCAGTTTCCAAATTTCGATGTTTTCATAGACGGGACATGTTCTAGTCCTCGATGGGAGAAATATGTGCACACTTTAAAAGAATTTATTTACGGAACTGGACATGACTGTCACGAAAAACACATAGCTTCATCACTACGCTGGTGAGGACGGTTTTGATATTTATGAAACGTTAGGACCTGTAGACATTAATCAAAACTATAAATAAATAGTTGCGGGACATAATAAAAAAACAACTCGATTTTAATAACTTGAATTTAGATATACGAAGGGGAGGCTTTAAAGTAGCGCACCTGTAATGGGCACTATTCCAAATATAATCTAATGTATTATTTTCTTAATCAGCATCATTTCACTGACCTATATGCAAATTTTTAGGTATGCTTTCCATGCTAAAAAAACATATACTGATTTTTTCAAAACCACCCCACGCTCGGCTTTTGTCCAGTTTATTTGCACCCTGAGGTATATGAAAGTTCCATAATTCATCCAGATTTCCAAATATGGGCATGCAGTTGGTGTGTACAGATGCAGTAAAGGTTTTTAAAGTTTAAACAAGCTGAAAAAAGTATTCTTTTACAGACTTATTTTTATAACTTGTTATCTATGGAAGAGCGCCAAGAAATGTAAGTGTTTCAAGCCAAGTAAAAACTGGGTTGGTTAATAATAAAGTGTCATTCAATTCAAAATAGTATCATTTAAGTAATATTGTGAACTTAGTTTTTATAGATACACAGCAAAAAAAAGCAAGAAATAGACAGATTTACCGTTAATTATTTAAAATAAAAATAAAAATGCAACATGCTTGATCCGTATTTTCAGTAGTAAATCACCCAATTTAGCCATAACGTTGTTGTAATTTTAACAAGATGTGTTTGTGAAACACAATGTCCCCCTATATGACGTTTGACCTTGAAGGATGACCTTGACCGTGACCCTTCACCACTCAAAATGTGCAGCTCCATGAGATACACATGCATGTCAAATATAAAATTGCTAGCTTCAATATTGCAGAAGTTACATTACATGAGCAATTTTGACCCATATATTTGACCTAGAAGGATGACCTTGACCTTGACCTTTCACCACTCAAAATGTGCAGCTCCATGAGATACACATGCATGCCAAATAGTAAGTTGCTATCTTCAATATTGCAAAAGTTTTCATAAAATAAGCGATTTGGGCCACATATATTTGACCTCTGACCTTGAAGGATGACCTTGACCTTTCACCACTCAAAATGTGCAGCTCCATAAGTTACACATGCATGCCAAATATCAAGTTGCTATCTTCAATATTGCAAAAATATTCATAAAATAAGCGATTTGGGCCACATATATTTGACCTCTGACCTTGAAGAATGACCTTGACCTTGACCTTTCACCACTCAAAATGTACAGCTCTATGAGATACACATGCATGCCAAATATCAAGTTGCTATCTTCAATATTGCAAAAGTATTCATAAAATCAGCGATTTTGGCCACATATATTTGACCTCTGACCTTGAAGGATAATCTTGACCTTGACCTTTCACCACTCAAAATGTGCAGCTCCATGAGATACACATGCATGCCAAATATCAAGTTGCTATATTTAATATAGCAAAAGTTATTGCAAAATGTTAAAGTTGGCGCAAACCAATTAGCCAACCAACAGACCAACCAACCAACAGACCAACAGACAGGGCAAAAACAATATGTCCCCCACTACTATAGTGGGGGACATAAAAATTGAAGCAAAATATTTCATGTTAAACTAATGAGTATGAATAAAATCAGTATTATTAAGCTATCCAAAGTAATTATTTTAAGCATAAAAGCATATCTGATTCTATCAACTGTAACTGAAGCACGCCTGGTAAACCAACTTATGAATCCCCAATAGGGATACGCTTAAAATCATAAGTTGTACTTCCGGGGATATATAAATTGACAGGAAAATTGCCAAAATGGAGCCTGAAGAGGTGAGTCGTTTTAATTTTCACTTATCTACTTTGAGACCTTTTCTCCCAAAATGCTCAATGCTATTCGACCGCGCACACATTATTTATGGTAAATTTGTACTGAATATAGATTATTCTTTTGAATCCGTCCCGAAATCGCTTTCCTTGTGCTGACCTAGATAGACACTGTGATTAGCATTTCGTATTTTTCATCCAAATTCTTACTCGAAACAGTCGGACATTTTATCTATTTTGTCATATTTTGAACAGTTCACATTGCCAGAGACATAAGGATTTTCTCCTTTGTCGAAAATCGTTTTGGAACGGCCACAATTCACCAAAATCTAATACATAAGTGGTATTGGGATACATAAGTTGTATTCGTAGTCAGCATATCTCTCGCTCGTGTGAATCGGGTATTTTTTGTCTGTTGTCCTCTGTCTGAAGAATAAAAAAGCATACCTATCAACCCAAAAATTTTCACCAATGTTACCTGAACAGCGTGGTTATTTTTCTTGCATTAACACTGATTAACAATAAATGAACTTAATTAAAGAACTGTATTTCAGGGATCATTACTTTCATACAGAAGCACGGCTCCGGGGCAGGCAGTCCAAAGAAAAGACAGTTACATTTTCTGGATTAAACCAGCCACTTAAAGGAGATCAGCCAACTAGATCCAGTTACGCTTACAAAATCAATGAAGCAAAAGTGTTGACGTCACAAAAAGTGAAGACCCCTAATGATTGAGGAGTTGAGACTTTCAAAGTCACAAGGTCACGTTAACAATTTTCTTTATTTGACAACCTAGTCCAAATGATAAAGTTCTGTTTGTCCTTAAGTCTTCATATATGGCATAGTTGTTGCTTAACACTAACAGAAGTTTAAGGTCACAAGGTCATGTTAAAATATTTTATTATTTGTGACAGGCTTGTCTGAGTGATATCTTGAGTTCTGTACGACTCTCAGTTTTCACATTTGGTATAGTTTTTGTTTATGACTAGACAAAGACTTGTATCTGTTTTTGTGTAAATAATCCACAGGTCAAGGCCACAGAGTAGCATTTAAATATATTACTATTATATATGAAAATCGTGTATGAGTGATAAATAAAGTACCTTTTGACACTTTTATTTTAACCTTGGTACGGTTGATGTCTATAAGTAGTAGAAGACAAGGCCAAGGCCACATTCTAAACTTTCTATTTTCATGTTCTACAGCTGTATGGATATAATGGCATTTTTCTGGGGGGGGGGGGGCATACAAAGTTTTGCATTGAAGTGACTGACACAATATCTGTATGGATAGCCTTCATAAGTCACATTACATTATCCATGCTAAAATTGTAATGATAATGAATTGATTGTTGTTTTGGTGATTATTTTGTCTGATTTTTAGTCCCTTAAATTGCAAATTTAAGGGAGAGAATTTTCTAAGTGTTTGAAGTCATCATCATGGTTTTGGTGTATTCTGACCACCTTCCCCTGTCAAAACGGAGGTCAATCTGTTGTTTCTTCATCATAAAAGGCAATTTAAACTTTGATTCTTAATTTAAGCTTGTGCCTTTTTTACAACATGAACAAGCATTACTTTCATTTCTTGACTTCACATGTGTCATTTGAAATGTTACAATCACATTGTAATATGTTATGCAATTTCTTATTAGTCGAATAAACAGATACTGCACACTACAGTAAGTTATGTAAGTTGCTATTTGTTGCATGTTACTTCAAAGAAACATGTGTGAAGCTTACATCGGTCAGTCAACTTCGTAAAATGTTGAAATGTGTCTGAGTTGACTTAAAAAAATACAAAACAGCGAGACTCATTCATTTGTATTTTTAATATATAAAACTAACAGTAACAGCAAAACGTAAAATGTATCTTAAAAAAACTACAGTAGTAAGGCTGAACAAACAAAGTATTTCTTTGTTTAATAGGCTCTGCCACATATGACCTTCATGGCCACATTAGGTACAATAATATTTTTTTAAATCCTTTTGTTCAGATTTACATTTCAATTTATGTCAATGTCATAATCAATTCAACACTTAGCGAAAAATATTGTGAATATTTGATAATTTATCGGTTCAGTGCATATTTACCATATTTGAAGAAAAAAACTTACTGCATAACTGTGTTTAAATATATGAGCCTGTTAAACTTAATAACTTGGTTCAGCCTTAATTGCATGGCCTTCTATTAGGCATTAACAAGTTACAATCCTGAGCAATATTATCACATTAATGCTCTTCTTGAGCAAGGTAATTATCACACAGAAGCTCTGCCTGAGAAAAATAATTATCCCAAGATTTATCACAAAACAAATACTTAATTTACAGTAATTATCACATTGAAGCTCTGCCTGAGCAATATAATTATACCAAGATTTATCACAAAGCAAATACTTAATGCACAATCAATTCAAAGATTAACACAACAAGCAAATTCGTTGAATTGATATCCCCCCGCCAATATGCTTCTGGACACAAAAGTGTTATATTTGACACTCAAAAAAGCATTTTTTCAAGATACAAAGGGCCATAACTCCTTTATTATCCAATGGTGTACAATGCCATTTGGCGTGCATCATCCTCTTATCCATATATATACTCATACCAAGTTTCAATGAAATCCGCCAAAGCACTTCCAAGATATGGCTCCGGACACAAAAAAGCATTTTTCCCAGATACAAAGGGCCATAACTCTGTTATTAACAGATGGTGTACAATGCCATTAGGCGTGCATCATCCTCTTATCCATATATATACTCATACTAAGTTTCATTGAAATCCGCCAAAGCACTTCCAAGATATGGCTCCGGACACAAAAGTGCCGGACGGATGGAAAGACGGACGGAAAGACGGACGGACGGACGGACAACGCCAAAACAATATCCCTTCGCCTATGGCGAGGGATAAAAAAACACAGGGCCATGATGACCCTCATATCACTCAACTAATTTATAAAAACTTTGGTGTTCTGGAGATGTCATTTAAAAAAAAAGTTTTCACAAAGCAATTTTTGCTCTAGTAACCTGCTTTAGCAGTTGACGACCAGAGCGGCTTAGATAACATTTGCATGGATCCACAAAATGATTATTCCTGTGCAGGTTCATTAATATGGCTCACTGGTTTAGGAGGTTAGTTAAAGAGTGTTTACACATGGCGGACAAAGGTTGGTCACAAAAGGTGAAATGCATAAAAAATGCAATATTTAAGACTAAAGTGATACAAACATACATGAACTAGTTAAACTTTTTTGAGTCTTATTAAATTATTACTTTTGTACACATTTTGATCACTAAATAAAATGTAAACATGCTAATGACATGGAAACTTCCAACTGGAATGGTATGATATTCATCCTTCTAAAATGTCAACTATTCATAGGGCAAATCTTGATGATTAAAAAAAATGTGTTTCAATGGATTCTGGCGTAGGAAATTTAGGACGAGAATCTTAATATTTGCACTTAATCCATAAAAAATAAGTAATTTCTAGTGATACATCTGTGTAAACCATCTACATATTAGAAATCTAATACAACATTCAATAACTTGATATATGCATTTACATGACATATTTCTGTTATAATAAAGTAAGATAAGTTTATAAATTGACTTGTGTTTTGGAATGTACTGTTTAAAACATCAAATTACATATAACATAGCAACATGTGTACAACTTACATGTAACAGTTTTAACATTAAAGCAATTGAAAAACAAAGGTAAAATGCATTTCCATTTTTCTGCATTTTGCTAATGATGATATTTTGTTAAAGGATAAACTTGTGTGCTGTTGAAAGTTATAGATTTATACATGATACATATATACAAGATTTTCATTGTTTTCAATCAAACAATCAATTAAACAAAAATGTTTGAAAGGTAATGTAAACTGATAATCCTATCATAAAAGCACATGTGTACATAAAGTTTCGAAGTGTTTTGTTTTTTACAAAACAACACATAGTTATTAATATAGAGTAACCCTTGTGAAGAAAAAGTTCAAATACCGTTACCAACAAAAAAATGTTTGACCATTTATTTTATGGAAAACATCTTTAAAACTGCATTTGCACTAATCTTAATCACAGGTGATTAGCGTGTGGCTATGATATTAATTAGTGAAAACATCATTTTGAATGATAAATGATCATATTATAACGGAAAATTAAATTTTCTGAAAAAAACTATTTCACTATCAAATATATATATATATATATATATATATATATATATATATATATATATATATATATATATATATATATATATATATATATATATATATATATATATATATATATATATATATATATATATATACTCGCATGACCCAGTTGACAATGATCATGCAGTCTTTATGAATGAAATCTCCAGTTGTAAAGACACACCTCCGCATTGGCCCAATGAAATCACTCGTGTGTTTAAAATGTCCGTTAGTTGAAATGTATGTAAACAAAGGTTTCAAACGGCGCTGGACAGTTAGTCTTGATGCATACTGGGTCATGCGAGTTGTGTATCGTGTTATTTCTTAAAAGATGACCCAGCATTTGTATAAATATTGCAAGACATATACATTTCCAGAAAGGAAATTCATTTCTGCGTTGAATAAGACCAAGATCGTGAAAATCGTTGAACAATTGATGAAGATATGGCTGTTCAAAGCGATGCACCCCGTTTTGGGGTGATTTTGAGTTGCATACCTTGTTATATATATATTTGATAGTGAATTTTTTTTTCATAAAATTTAAATTTTCGTTAAAATATGATTATTTATCATTCAAAATGATGTTTTCACTAATTAATATCATAGCTACACGCTAACCACATCTGATTTTAATCAATTAAAATCAATTAACGTTTAATTTGAAAAACAAGTTATAATCTTTTTTAGAATTAAGAAAACAGAACACATTATAGACATACCTGGGCAAAGGTGACTTTTTAAATAAGAAGTAAACATGCTTATAATTTCAATTACATGTTAGAGATGGCAACAAACTATCTTTATTGACAAAAATAATGAAACATAAAACAGTTTTAATAACAAGAAATTTGGATTATTAGCAATAGTTGAACCAATTTTGAATTCAACAACTTTATAGATGTCTTTGATGGCTTTTTGTTTTCAAGTGTCTTGTGAAATGGTCTTTTCGTTTGAAGGCTGTATCACAAACTTCACATTTGAAGGTTTTTGCCCTGTGAATTACTGCCACATGCGTGCAAAGCGACGATTCATTTTTTAACGTTTTGAGAAAAATTTCACACATTACTCTTCTGTTGCTCTGGTTGTTGCAAGCCTTATGATGGATTTGGAAATTGCACTTTATTTGAAACCTTTTCTGACATTTGTCACATTCAAATAAGGTGTCCTTTGCATGATTCTTCCCCATATGAATGTCCAGTTGGTGTATATGTTCAAAAGTTTTACTGCAGTCACTACATTTAAAAGGCTTTGCATGGAAATGAATACTCTGCTCATGCCTTGAGCAAATCCACCTTTCTTTGAATTCTTTACCACAAACAGAGCATGAGTATCGGTCATTTTTTCCTCCATTTTATGGCATCTTTTGATGTGGCTCAAGATGTATGCCTTCGAAAACACCTTTACCGCAATGGTCACAGGCTTTACGTTTTCTCTTGCTTTCCATTTTCTGAAAGCACAGTTACAAAACAAACATTAATTTATCCGTTTGTACTCATTATGAGCAATTATTGAAAGTTCTACACAATACCCCCAATCAATTGATAATGCTTACTGAGTTTAAAATAGAAAGACCTGGTATTTGCATTGACAGCCTAAGGCTTATTGAGACATTCTCAAGTCTGTTTTACTGAGAAGAACCATTACTTGGTCTGATCTTGATCTTGATGTGTTATGGTGAAACATTGAAAAACGTTTACTCACCGCGCGTGCGTCAAGTAGCTGTGAAACATACTTTAATTTGGTTTATAAACACAGAAACAGGATCGTTTGTAGCTGTTTGATATTTGCGAATCAAGTCCGGAGGAAGAGAGTTCCAGTCACATATTGTGTTTGGGATTAAACTGAACTTCAGTACGTTTGTCCTTGTCGAAATTCTGTTAAAATGTTCATAATGCATGTTTTTGGTAAAACGAATAGGTCGATGGAGTTGATCCAATGGTAAATTTGCACGTGAATTAAGTCCTTTACATAGTAATATTAGTCTATTTTGATTTCTTCTTTCTTTCAAAGGTTGTAGTTCTAACTCTTTTAAAATTTTAGTCATGGATCCTGGTTCATAGTCCCGATAATTAGAAGTGATGAATCTAGCTGAACGCTTTTGTACGCTTTCAAGTTTTTCTTGTAAATAAATTTGATGCGGGTCCCAGGCCGCGCTGGCATATTCTAACACTGGGTGGATTAGGCCTTTGTATGCCTGAAGTTTTACGTCTTGAGGACACATGGATAAATTTCTTTTGAGAAGACCTAACGTTCTGTACGATTTGTTGCAGACTTCATTTATATGTTTGCTCCAATTCAGATCACATGTGATATTCACTCCAAGATATTTAATACAAGATAAGAAGTCTAGACGAGTATTTTTCAATGTGTAGTCAAAATTATTTTCTTCTTTTTACGTGTAAGAGTCATCATGTTGCATTTACTGGGTTGGAATCTCATACCCCAAGAAGTGGCCCAATTACCAAATTTATTAATGTCCGATTGTAGATCTAAGCAGTCTTCAAAATTATTAATTTCCCTATAGCAAACAAAATCGTCGGCAAAAAGTCTAATATTCGAAGTTATGTCCATAGAGATGTCATTAATATGCACCAAAAATAGGAAAGGGCCTAACACAGTTCCCTGCGGTACTCCGGATTTAACAATTGATGATTCTGATCTGGCGCCATTAACTACAACGCATTGCTTACGGTTTACTAAAAATGAGTCTATCCACTGTAGAATATTTACGGAAACTCCATATTTGTGTAATTTAGTTTTTAATAATTCATGAGGCACGGTGTCGAACGCTTTTTCGAAGTCTAGTATAAAAATGTTCACTTGTTTGGATTTATCTATAGATGTTGCCCAGTCATTAATGACTGTTACAAGTTGGGTTTCACAACTGTGATTTTTACGAAAGGCATGTTGATTTTTGTTCAGAATAGAGTTGTTATCAAAGTGTTGCATTAAGTTGGAACAGATGATGTGCTCTAGAAGCTTGCAACATATGCAAGTCAACGACACAGGTCTATAATTACTAGGTTTTGATCTGTCATCTTTCTTGTATAACGGACAAATATTTGCTGATTTCCAATCCTCCGAAATAGTACCAATGTTTACTGATTGTTGAAAGAGATGCGCTAAGACGCTTGATATACTAGTTGCAAGTTCTTTTAATACTTTTGGATGTATACTATCAGGACCCATGGCCTTGGTTGTATTTAAGCCTTAATGCAATTTTTCTACTCCTTTTTCAGTAATATTTATTAAGTCCATTTTTTCATATAGAGGTGTTTCATAAGGAACTGATGTATATTCGGTGTACGTAAAGACACTGGTGAATTGTTCATTTAAAACTTTAGCTTTATCTAAATCTGATTCTACAGTAGAGCCACATTTTGTTGCTAACGGGGGTAAACCCTGTTTGTCGGATTTTTGACAGTTTATGTATTTCCAAAAAGGCTTAGAGTCTTTTTTAATTTCACCAATTAAATTATTCACATAATTGTCATGAGCATCTTGTACTTCAGTTTTGACTTGTTTTCTTAACAATTTCCACTTATTCTTAAGTCTGATATTTCCAGTTTTTTTAAAATTTGCGTGAGTTTTATTTCTACGTTTTACTAATGTTTTGATTTCTCGGGTAATCCAAGGTAAAGATTGTACACTTTTAGATATTTTACTTGGAACATGAGTATCTATACATTTTAATAAGAATTTCTTGATTAATTGCCAATTTTCTTCCACTGTTCTGGAGTTTTGATAACCGTTGAAATATTTGTCCTTAGCAAAGTCCGAAGTTTCCTTTCTCATTGCGTCATAATCTCCTTTTGAATATTGGAAATAAGAACGTTTTGGTTGTTTCTTGTACGGGATATCACACTTCAACGTACCAGCGATAACATCATGATCACTAAACTTGTCTGGCGAGTAGATATTTTCAAATTGACCGGGTAGTGTTGTAATTAACAAATCCAGAGTGTTTTCGTCCCTCATGGGAAAATTTACGGGTTGTTCAGCACTATGTTCGTCTAGGATATCAATAAGGGATTGGCCTTCACAGTCCGATAAGCATGATGACGTAAATTTATTTAGTTTATTTTGCCAGTTTATTTTTCTGAAGTTAAAATCACCCAATACATGTATACATGGTGTGACATTTTCTTTCACATAAGATTTAATTTTACATAACTGATATTTAAATAAGACAAGATGGTCTACTGGGGTATCCGGCTGCCTATACCAACTGCCGAAGAAGTGAATTTTCCCTTTTAAAGATAATTTGGCCCATACTGATTCTGATTCATTTTCAACTGAGTTTAACGGAGAAGAAAGTAAATTAGATTTGATGAGTAACATCGTACCACCACCGTTTAAATTTCTGTCCTTTCTATATATGTCATATTCTAAACTGTCTGGTATAATTTCATTTGATTTAATACTATTATCCAACTTGGTTTCCTGTATTGCGACCACGTCCGGATTTTCCGTTGCTAAGAAGGTTTGTAGTTCCAGTTTTTTACCCCTAACACTGTTGATATTTATTGACATAATAACGAGTTTACTCCTATTTATTGAACGTACTTGCTTTTTAATACTTTTATAAGTATCAGATAGAACTTCAAATTGGTTTCTGGTTTCATAATCTGACAATACACTAGAAAAAGATGATAAAATGTTATCTGAGTCACACTTTGGGCACGACCAAGAGCAGTTTGTGGCTTGCACGATCATATATTCCTCGGGCGATACTACTGCGCAAGAGGTATGTATCCAAAGCTTGCATGAGTCACATTCAATAGCTCGATCTGTCTTTGTGGCGACTTTTGTGCAAATACCGCACGGTGAAACACAATTTGGGCAGAACCATTTCTCATCTGAGTTTTGCAAAAGTTTATAGTGATCAACGTCAATATTGACACAGGCTATGTGATTCCAGTGATCACAATTGTCACATTGCACCGCCTTATCCTGACTCCTAACAAGCTTTCTGCATATACCACATCCTGAACGCGGACCAGGGTTGCTCCCAATGTCACCAGCCAGCAACAACAGAATGTTGATATAAGAAACTATTCTACGTCTATGAAAGTATGATAGGTTGTACTTAGCTTGAGTACTCCGCAGGTGAATCCCCGGTTTTGAGACCGACGAGAAGACCGACCGTTGATTTAGTTCACGAGTTAAAAAATCATTAAAATTTTCACAACTATCACGTGTTAAAAAATCATTAAAATTGTTGCAACTTTCACATCCACTTAGACCTGCACAGTTAAAAATGTCATGCGTTTTCACATACTTGATTAAAATAATGATAAAAACAGTAATAAAAGTTCTCCAATGCATTTTCACTAAAATCCAATATGGCGTCCAATGAACACTATAGAAAATTGACACGAGGCGGGAGAGACCACGCTAGAAAAATTCAATAAAGTCCGAAGTTGAAAAAGTTCCTCGATAAAAAAGTGTCCAGTTCACTCCACACACTATTTATACAGCTTTTAGTTATTATTTCACTAAAAATTGCTCTTTATAAACACTTTAAAAATTTATAAATCATAAAAATTTAATCCCTTAAAAATTTCAGGTGTGCTTCCTTGACGCATGCGCACTCTCTTGGTGTCTATGAAAGAGATCATGAGAACTCTCCATGTGTGGACATGGCACCAGCAACCCCCCTATCGATAGGCGGATACCACATCCAAACTAGGATTAGTGTAGTTGCAATAATTCAACTCATAGTTGCAAGAAGAACTAGAGAGTTGCAATGCGCTCTCTCTTGCCCATGGGTGCAAAATGTTGTCAACAATTCAAAGGTTAATGAACACTGAAACTGCAAGAGCTTATTAAAATTTACCTATCTAAACCACAAACTCATCCAAATCGTACCATTAAAGCAAGAAATAATTGATTTGTATTGACTAAGGTTTTGTTGTGTACGCTGTATCTGCCATAATGGAAAATTGACCCAATATAGGTCAGGTCGAATAACACCAATATTTTGTACGTCGCGTTATGTGTT
Source organism: Dreissena polymorpha (assembly GCF_020536995.1). NCBI lineage: Eukaryota > Metazoa > Mollusca > Bivalvia > Myida > Dreissenidae > Dreissena > Dreissena polymorpha. The sequence goes on from NC_068363.1 coordinate 42,531,781, forward strand.
GGAGCAAAAAAGTCGATAACGATGTGGTATTCGATACAGAATACACTGTTTCAAATTTAAACATAACAGTGTCAACGAGAAAAGTGTGTTGAAACATCGTCGCGTTTTTATCGGATGCATGCAAAGGATAACATCCGTAGGTTTCCATTCAGGTAAATTTAACATGGTTATGAAGTTTATTCATTATTTTCCTCAATTTGTCTCGAACGACGTCTGTAATTCTGTTTAGTGAAGCGCACGGATTCCGTGCGCTGAACTGCACCCATGTGTATTAAGGAGTGCATATGGACTCCCAGAGCCGCCATAGCAAAAATTATCAAAGGTTCTGGGAGTCCGTTTATATGGACTAGGATAAGTGGAGAAATTTACCAACCCATGAGAAAGACATCGGGCCTCTGGCTTCCGATAAAATTTGTAGAGGTCCTGCATCATGAAACATTCGCTTTGAGAGGCAACTTTACTTACAAGGGTAGTAACTTTTGAAAATTGTAAGACCACAATTGTAAGATAGTATCAGAATATACGAGTAGACCTAATAACCGTCATTTCTTTTTGAACAGCAATATAACTTGACCCCCGGGCTCGACCCCCAAAGTAATTTACACGAGCGAGAGATATGCTGTCTAAGAATACAACCTATGTATCTCAATACCACTTATGTATCCCTATTAGATTTTGGTGAATTGTGGCCGTTTCAAAACGATTTTCGACAAAGGAGAAGATTCTGATGTCGCTGGCAATATGAAATGTTCAAAAAATAACAAAATGGATACAATGTCCGACTGTTACGAGTAAGAATTTTGATGAAAATGCAACATGCTAACCACATTGTCTATCTAGGTCAGCACTAGGAAAGCGATTTCGGGACGGATTCAAAAGAATAATCTATATTCAGTACAAATTTACTATAAATAATGTGTGTGTGGTCGAATAGCATTGAGCTTTTTGGGAGAAAAGGTCTACAAGTAGAGCATATATGTGAACAATCAAAACGACTCACCTCTTGAGGCTCCATTTTGGCAGTTTTCCAGTCAATTTATGTATCTCCGGAAGTACAACTTATGATTTCAAGCGTATCCCTATAGGGGATTCATAAGTTGGTTTACCGGGCGTGTGAAGAGGCTTTATCAAAAGACGCTGAAGTACCACAGTTTTCACAATTTAAGCCAATGTATATGTTATATATACTATGACAAAAGCTTCTAAAAATAACACATATATTAAAGAAGTTTCCTTATGTCAGATAAATTGATGATATTTGTTTGTTTTGAGTGAATATGAAACATTTATTTCAATGAGAAGTGAGAAAATTGCAATATTTTCGCGAGCGCATGGCGCTAGTGAAAATATGAAGTTTTTGTACGTCGATGCAAAGCTTGGTTTATACAGGTAGTTATTGCAATTTTTGTGTTATTGCTGGAAAACCGGACTAATATTTAACAATAAACATAGCTTATATGCTATATTAAATCAAATTACGTTAGAAAAGAAATAAAACGCGTCGCAAAAAGTATGCGTTGTCGGCAGGATTCGATCCCAAAAGTATTCTAGTGTATCGCCTTTACCACTCGACCACGACAACTTCACATTAGTACCTGCTTAAATTAGATATCCATAAGTAAACATGTAAAAAGGCTCTTCGATCTTCGAAGAAATAGCAGGAAATCATTACAGATGCGCTACCTTAAACCAGCAATTTTCACACGACTTCGGAAAAACCCATAGAACTTTGAAGTTTTAAAGTATTAGCAAAGGATCAAAAGTCAATTCATTCGAGGAATTAAATCAGTTAAATAAAATACACAATGGTTACAAGAGTCCGCACCATGGGAACTACAAATCAAAGTACTGAAAGTACTGGTTTGACGATGCTTTTGAAGAGGATGGATATATAGAGGATATTTGTTGGATTCTGTGGAATTTCGATTTTCCCAGAAAAGCAGCGAAAAATATCGTTATTTTCACTGTTATTTTTCACTGTTAAAAACAGTGAAATACCAGTTTATTTCACTGATATTTCTGTATAAATCACCGGAAAGCATAAAATAAATAAGCATCCATTTAATCTACATCACCGCAATTGTGTAATTTTTATTGCTCGTCATTTATACGCAGGCCAATAGTTAATCGTTGTGGTGCAATCGTTTTCGTTCTTGGACACTGCACTCCCTTCAATGAGATTTATTTACCTACATATCTCATATTTGAACTTACAATTCTTTTGGGAGTAATGGTCCAGACAACTGGATAAAACAGCAACAATATGCTAACCCATTATTTTTTTAGGAACATAATTGAGAATTCCTGTGCTAGCCCCCAATCACAGTATGTTGGGGTATAATAATAGTCAAATTTGGTTTTTCTTCTCAAAAGATTGTCGTAGATTATAAGTTGAAGAATATATTATCCAATACTACAACTTTTAGAAAGCCATTGTTTTCCTTTATTTTTATTGATAAACAAGGTTTTGTAACAATCTATACTATACATAGATAGCTTTAACAGCACAACGTGGCTCACCTGAAACTGATTGTTTCCTAGTGGTGTTAACTAATTTTTCATGAAGATCTAGAAAAAAAAGGATTGTGAGTATGAATAAATTATTTGCGTCTATCCGATCTAGTTAAGCCTTGTTACCGAGTTCCTACTTTTATTAATTTGAACATTCTGATCAACTGCCATGAAGATCAGGTAAAAAATGTAAGTGTTAACAAAGATTTAATGATTTAAGTTATTGATCAAATGCTGTACTAGTTCTAAATATATATATATATATATATATATATATATATATATATATATATATATATATATATATATATATATATATATATATATATATATATATATATATATATATATATATATATGGTCCAGTTGGACATGTTATTACTGGTGACCTTAATTTTATTCAAAATAAAAACCTTAGAAATTTTCTACGCAGAGGCCCTAAGTACAGACTGCCTATTCCTGTTGATTTTGATGACTGCATTAAGAATATCGTAACATCCTTACATGATTATTGCACTAAATGGTGCAGGAAGGAAAATGCTGAAATTACTGCACTCAATGATTGGAAAACAAAAATATTTAGTATGGCCATGAATAAAATATTTGTTTACGATACACATCCTTTGGCCCTACCACATTCACCTAAATTTAATAAACAAAATCTCTGTAAATTGCTTGAAGACTTAAAATCTAAATTCGTCTTAGTTCCTGCTGATAAGGCTGCTAATAATGTTATCATAATATGACGAGTGTTTTATGTTCAAACTATTTCACAAGAACTTTCACAAACTACATCATATTGTGAGTACAATAAGCAACCTAATGAAATTATTACCGACCATATTGCCCAATGCATAAAGTTAAATGTAAAAGTCAATATTACTGACAAGAAATTGCCATCACTTTACTGGATACCTAAATTACATAAGACGCCATATAAAAGTCGTTTTATCGCTAATTTAGTGTCTTGTACCACCAAACAATTATCAGTGTATCTTACATCTGCATTGAGTGCTATTAGAAATCATATAGCTAAATTTTGTAATAAAGTTTATGAAAATAGTAATATTAACCTATTTTGGTCAATAAAAAACACCTTAGAAGTTATTGATAAAATTGAAAATAAAAAATATAAGGTGTCACAGGTAAGTACTTATGATTTTTCTACACTATATACAACGCTTCCTCACGCTTTAATATAATCCAAACTTGTTTCTTTGATTGAAAAAACTTTTGCTAGAGAGAAGTGTTTGTATCTAGCTTTAAACACTAAAACAGCTTTTTTTACTAATCAGATATTAGATAATAACATCATTTGGACTGGTCTTGACTTTTGTGCAGCACTTACTTTTCTTTTGGATAACTTGTTTGTTGAATTTAATGGTAAAATATTTAAACAAATTATTGGCGTTCCTATGGGTACTAGTTGTGCGCCACTTATAGCTGACCTTTTTTTATATTGTTATGAAAGCGAATTTATGTTAGAATTATCTAAAACTAAGCAAGTAGATTTGATTAATTGTTTTAACCTTACTAGTAGGTACATTGATGACATACTTAATTTAGATAATCCATTATTTGAACAATATATTCACAAAATCTACCCAAAAGAACTAGTCTTAAATAGATCGTGTATAGCCAATACAGACGCTGCGTATTTAGACTTACATTTAACTATTTATAATAATTTGATCAAAACTAGTTCATACGACAAACGGGACGATTTTAACTTTGAAATTGTGAATTTTCCGTTTCTAGATGGCAACATCCCTAAAGGACCTTCCTATGGTATTTACATTTCGCAGTTGGTACGTTATGCCAGAGCATGTTCGTGTATTAAAGAGTTTAATGATCGTAATCTAATATTAACTAAAAAATTGCTAAAACAAGGCTTTTTGTATCATAACCTAAGAAATAAATTTGCTAGATTTTTACTCTAAGTATGGTGATTTAATTTCAAAATATAATGTTTCTTTAAAATGGCATTTAAATAATGGAATCTCCCATCCATCATTTTACGGAGATGTTTTGAAGCGTGTCCGCAAATTAAAATATGTTAAACCAAATGTTCATATTAAACTTTTCAATTTAATTAACTTGTTTTTATCAAAAGGATACGATGCTTATGTACTTAAAAACACGTGTTTGATGGTTTTCGATTCACTATATCTTTCTTCCCTTAAAATTTGGAATCATTAGTGATATTATAGGCATTTTTCACTGTTGAATAAAATTGTGTCATTGTGTCGTATGAACAAATCTGCATGAATACTACATTATAGGCATTTTTCACTGTTTAATAAAATTGTGTCATTGTGTCGTATGAACAAATCTGCATGTAAACTACATTTGGACTCAAATCGTACATCAAATCATTTCTGTCTTCAGTTGTCAAAACACCTATATACTGTTTGATTCCAATAATGTCGCTTTAATGGAATTACCATTTTTATTTATCTGCTTCTTAATATTAAATCACCTAAACTTGTTTTATTAGTAGCACAGCCCCATTAATATTTTTAGTTAGTACTGCCCCTGGAATTTGTTCACGTCATTATGTCATTATGGATTTTTGTGACGTCATACGACCGACTTTCCCAGTTGTAATCTACATGCATAGGTCATTGGGTTTATAACGTTCCATTTTATTTATATTTTCTCTCTGATAGGCGTTTCTTGTTTTATTTAATTATTTTTTTATTTTTTTAGCAGTCACATAAACATCCAAGCTATGTAATATGGAATTTTTACACCCATTATTGCTGCTTCTCCCTGTATTTGCGCGATGATTATCTGAGATATTAACTCCATGATTCTATATTCTCAAATCTTTTCTATAAAGAAGGAATGTAGTTGACAATTGTTAATAGTTTTATTTGATCGTTCGTCAAAAAGTTGTAATTCTGTTACTCTTGTATCTTCAATGCAATTGAGTAATTAAATAGTAATTAAATTGAATGCGTTTTAATTCCCTTTTATTATTGTTTAATTTGAGTTACAATGCTATGACGTTAAATTTTATTTACACTTAAATGTATTATGAATATTGCTGGGCCAAGTGTGAGGTTGAGCGCTCTATAACCAGGTTTAAACCCCCAATGCTTTGCATTGACCGTTCCAAGGCGGTGACCCAGCTTTATTCATATTTTGTGTTAATGTTGGTTTGTATAGTGCTGTATTGTGCTGTTTTGTACTGTTTGGGCAATCGGTCACTTGCCTTAAATAAAGGACCAACTAATTGTTTTTAATGAAAATTCAATACTGCTCCAGCAGCTGGAGTTTCACTTCTTTATATTGGAAGCACATGACCCACTTTGGAACGTGACCTGTTAATCACTGAGACTAGACCTTGTGACCTTAATGTTGAATACTAGTATGCTACTTTCAAGCTTGACTTTGAAATCATTTAAAATAATGTTCTAACCAATTTACAAGTGGATCAGAGAGAGAATGTGACCACTAACAGACCTTTTCTTATATTTGATATAGTGCCCTAATTTTTGATAGAATATGAAACCCAAAATGACATAGAGGTGACTAGTTTCATAAGAATCTGGCAAATAGGTGACACCCAAATTTAAACATTGTAAAATGATATCTTATGTGTTCACAATAAACTTTGGATTAAATACACCAGACTAAGAGTGATAACAAAAGCTCACCTTGTCACATCATAACAAGTGAGCAAAATAACCAAAACTATGACATCATATAATTGCTCATTTACTTCCAATAACAATAAAATGTTACTTTTGAAACAAATACAATACCTTCCCTTTCTTACTACAGGCTGTTCTAAAACAAGATAGCCCTGTATCGCTCACCCAAAACTCATTCTATAGTGTCAAAAACTTGTGTATGATTTGACTAAGTTGTAACCTAGCTTTAGCCTGCACATGACCAACTTGCAAATTCAGCTTTTGATTTGATTAAGATGGACATTGTAAGCAATTTTCATGAAAATCAGGAAGATATTGGACCTGTAGAAAGGTTAAGGAAGTTTTCTATATTTTGACTTAATGACCCAGTTTTTGACAAACTACCAACTTTCAAACTGAAACTTTATTTCATCAAGATAACATTCTGTCCAATTTTCATGAAGATCTGGAAGAAAATGTGACCTCTGGAGTGTTCACTAACCTTTTCTGTGATTTGGTTTGTTGACCTAGTTTGGACCACATATGACCTACTTTTAAACTTAACCTAGAATTGACCGAGATGAACATTTACCAACATAAGACAAACAAGGGCTGTTTGTAAAACATGCATGCCCCCCCATATGGGCTGTCAGTTGTAGTGGTAGCAATTGTGTGAATACATTTTTTGTCACTGTGACCTTGACCTAGTGACCTGAAAATCAATTCATGATCCATTCATGATCAATGCCAGTCATGATAAATTTACCTATGAAGTTTCATGATCCTAGGCCTTACTATTCTTGAGTTATCATCAGGAAACCTTTTTACTGTTATGAGTCACTGTGACCTTGACCTTTGACCAAGTGACCTGAAAATCAATAAGGGTTATATATCAGTGATGATCAATGTACCTATGAAGTTAAATGGTCCTAGGCGTAAGCATTTTAGAGTTATCATCCGGATACTATTTTACTGTTTTGAGTCTCTTTGACCTTGACCTTTGACCTAGTGACCTATACATCAATAGGGGTAATCTGGAAGTCATGATAAATGTACCTATGAAGTTTCATGATCCTAGACGTAAGCATTCTTGAGTTATCATCCGGAAATCATTAAACTTTTTTGATTCACTGTGACATTTACCTTTGACCTAATGACCTGAACATCAATAGGGGTCATATGCCAGTCATGATCAAAGTACCTATGAAGTTTCATGATCCTAGGCCTAAGCATTCTAGTCACTGTGACCTTACCCTTTTATCTAGTGACCTGAAAATCAATAGGGTTCATCTGCCAGTCTTGATCAATGTACCTATGAAGTTTCATGATCCTACTCCTAAGCATTCTTGAGTTATCATCCGGAAACCATCTGGTGGACGGACCGACTGACGGACTGACCGACATGTGTTAAAAAATATACCCCGAACAAGCCACATTAGAAATGCAGCATAACACATTCTAAAAGTAAAAGACATCTGTGCAATGATATCTTTTCTTCAAATGGTAAGATTAACAAACAAGAGGGCCTGAAAGGCCCAAAGTCGTTCACCTGAAATAACAAGATATTATTGGGACAAATATTGTGACCAAAATTCATGAAGATCGAAAAATAAATGTGACCTCTCCAGTGTTAACAATGTTTTAATATAGCAATCTAAGGAAAAATGCCCCACCCCCTTGGCCTGGCAGCCATGTTTTTCAACCAATTGTAACCAATTTCGAAATGATCCAAGATATAATTGAGACTTATATTCTGGCCAAATTTTATGAAGATTGGAATATAAACGTGGCATCCACAGAGTAAACAAGGTAAATGTTGACGGCTCACGACGGCCATAAAGCGATCACAAAAGCTCACCATGAGCACGTTGTGTGATTACACTTAATGCGTTAAATTTTTTCTCACAGGCTTTGCCATTGACCTTTATAGTATGGATGGCTTTGTTATTATTTATTGCTATCATGTACCTGCAATATTGTGTGTATGTTTACAATACACAAAGCATATGACATAAATAGACTAATTGAGCTTATAATAATCTGATTACTATAGCCAGGTCAATTAAGGACTTAAAAAACATTTTTTGTTGTCCTGATTTCATGAAGACTTGAGATATTTATGCACATAGAGTTTCACATGACTAAGGTTCTAAATTAATCTAGTATGAACATTTGAACTATATCTTTTTAAAACAATTAAAAAATAATATTTGATGTACAAATTTAATCTACCAATGTGTACTGATACTACTTAACATATATTTGACTGTATTGAATGTAGGAACTAGTTAAAATATCCATTAGAAAAAGAGATCAGGATATGAAATATTCATTGCCTGAAGCAAAGACCCTGGAGCTATGTTTATATATCTTTAAACACACTGATTAAAGAAGTAAAACAATGCATTGATACAACAGAGGTAAAATCATCCCCTCTGAACAATATGATACATAATTATGTATCATATCTTTTTATCTGGATCTGGATAGGTACACAGCAGGATGTTTAGGTGTGCGCGCTGCGGGAGAGATATAGGAGTTACTTATATTTTGGATTTAATTTAATTCACTGAAATTCATCACTGAAGTTACAGTATGATCTCATTTGATATAGATGTACATGATTGTATCAAGCAAAATATATTAAATAATTATCAGTATTAATTCACTGTCATGATTTCAGTATAATTAAAATGATTTTAGTAAAAGTCTATCATTCATATGCATCAATTTTGTAAATATCAATATAAGTATACTGCATGAAAACATTTTTGAAACAAGGGCTGTTTGTAAAACATGCATGCCCCCCATATGGGCTGTCAGTTGTAGTGGCAGCCATTGTGTGAATACGTTTTTTGGCACTGAGACCTTAACCTTTGACCTAGTGACCTGAAAATCAATAGGGGTCATCTGCGAGTCATGATCAATGTACCTATGAAGTTTCATGATCTTAGGCATAAGCGTTCTTGAGTTATCATCCGGAAACCATTTTACTATTTCAGGTCACTGTGACCTTGACCTTTGACCTAGTGACCTCAAAATCAGTATGGGTCATCTGCGAGTCATGATCAATGTACCTATGAAGTTTCATGATCCTAGGCCTAAGCGTTCTTGAGTTATCATCCGGAAACCATTTTACTATTTCGGGTCACCGTGATCTGACCTTTGACCTATTGACCTCAAAATCAATGGGGTCATCTGCGAGTCATGATCAATGTACCTATGAAGTTTCATGATCCTAGGCCCAAGCGTTCTTGAGTTATCATCCGGAAATCACCTGGTGGACGGACCGACCGACAGACCGACCGACCGACAGACCGTACGACCGACCGACATGTGCAAAGCATTATACCCCCTCTTCTTTGAAGGGGGGCATAATTAAGAAGTTATGGCAAGGCAATTTAAGCAAAATGTTCAATTATCTAAGTATTAAAGGGGCCATAATTCTGTCAAAATGCTTGATACAGTTGTCTGCTCGTGTTTATAGATTGGGATCATGTTGGTAAAGAAGTATGCAAAATATGAAAGCAATATGTCAGAGGACATAGACAATATTTGAGGTGGTACGCAAACTTTAACATTGATTTATCAATCATATGCATATTCTAAGTATAAAAGGGGCAATAATTCTGTCAAAATGCTTGATACAGTTGTCTGCTCTTGTTTATAGATTGGGGTCATGTTTGTTAAGAAGTATGCAAAATATAAAAGCAATATGTCAAAGGACATAGGAAATATTTGGGGTAGTACGCAATCTTTTACATTTGCAAGCTAACGCTAACGGGAACGCCGACGCCAGGGTGAGTAGGATAGCTCCACTATATATATTTGATATATAATAGTTGAGCTAAAAAATGATTTGTTCAAAACATTATAGTTGGCATATGTGTTCTCGCGGTATATGAATTGCGCCCCCTACGAGCTGTTCACATGTCAGAAACCGTGATCCAATTTACCATTCGCTCTCAGAAAGCAGTTTTACCTGTGCTCATGAGCAATATTCCGATAAGTTGTGGTCATCAAAAACACGTTTATTCATGAAAGTTCACGATATTGCGATTTTCCGCAGTCACCGAACCCTGTCTAATTAAGTACCCAATTATAAGATATTAGGTCTTAAAGCTTGGCAGATGTAAGACGCATTTTTAATCATGCAAAAATCAGATTTAATATTTTGGATGCATTACCTTTTCATTTAAACAATTTAATGTTGCGCACACATGAAGAATTATGTCAATATAATCATTACAATATATATGATTAAAATGTAATCCAAAACATGCGCTATATTGGCAGTTTTAATGAATACTTTTGATCTGATTAGTAACCAATATTTTCTCACGGTAAAATTTGCATTACATATAACAAGAAGGCCAAGATGGCCCTAGTTCCCTCACCTGAGAGGAGTCGGTTCATTCAATCTTTACCAAATCCAAACTTGACCTAGATATTTTCCATCCTGGTCAAGTTTCATCATTAATTCATCTGCAAGTCATGATCAATGTACCTATGAAGTTTCATGATCCTAGGCGTAAGCATTCTTGAGTTATCATCCAGTGACGAAAAATGGGCTCCCTAAAGATATGACAAAATAATAAAAGAAATATAAACTTTTGGTTCTATTTTATGGATTGACAACAATCAGTAGTCTCATGACAAGCAGTGTGCATGACATATGAAGGCTGAAGCTATTTTAATAAATCCACACATTGCTGGTTTAATCATTATACCTATAAATGGATTGTAAAATTGTGTTTTTTCTTGTGTTGTCATCAAGTTCCATATTTTAAGCTGTCTATAATCACAAAAATGAACTTTCAAAAATACATTTTAATAACAAAATTTGAAAACACATAGTTAATTGCGTCCACTGGTTTTAAGTAATTATTGGGGTTCTTTTACTATGTATGTAATGTATTTTTTTCCTATAAATATACCTAAATTTAAAATAAATACATACAAAAAAGATAAATCACAATGTATTATTTTCAACTTATTTTAAACTTTGTCTCTTAAGCTTATTTCAAAAACTGAATTTATTCTAGCAACCATTTGGATAGGTAATCATTTATACATGTACATAGGTAGATGGTACTTTCTGAAAAAAATAAAATGATGGATGACCATATGTAGAATGCAGTTGATAGCTGAGCAAATATACACCAATACAACGAACTGGATGTTCGTTTCTGCATGAAAATGGTCAATGGATGAAAATTAGGTGTAGTCTTTTATTTATCAAATAAAATCTATATTTGAGTTCAAAAGCTTAATACAGTGATAGACATGTCGTTTCACCACGACACCAGGCTACAATACAAACAATAGCCTACAGATAAATAAGCTGCATCAAAACTGACCAACATCATAACTACTAAAATGTTTTATTAGATATTCAGAAACATACAACATAAGTATTAAGATTTAGGTTTAAGCTTTCTACTTTGCAAGTGTCTTTCAACATCTAACACTTTTTGTTTCTTTTCGATCGCATATCTTTTCACAGTGTCGATTTCTTGCATATACTGCATTACTTGTTCCTGAAATGAATTAAGTTACTGATTTTCAAAACAAGGGAATATTTATTAGGAACAATTAATTTTTCACTGGCATTTTTATAGATTCATGGAATAATGTAAATTTATATAAAGATCACGTGTTATTATTTTACCATTCATACAAATCAGTAAGTGAATTTATACAAAAACACATAAACAAGATGACCAAAAGAACTAAGATAACAAAACAAAATAAACTGCCCATCACCCGGAAGCCATGTTTGTTAACAAACCACACTCCTTTAAACTCAGTCCAGATATCATAACATACATATTCTTTGCAAGTTTCAAGATGAGATTGCTGCAAATGTTTTTCTGGGTGTACAATTAATTTACTGAAGCCTGATAAGGACAAATGCCCAACCTCATGGTAGCCATGTTTTAAAATGGACTGGAATCATATCTCACTCAGTGGACAAATCATAACAACAAATGATTAGACCAAGTTTCATGAATATCTGGTAATAAATGTGGCCTAAAGATACGTCTGTTAATCATGGGTGCCACCTCTTTTTTCAAGCATTAATAAATGAGCCAATGATACCCTCAAGATGGCGCTAAGGACCAGATGTTTTGTAATTTTACGGATATTTCTACAGGGTTAGTAGGTTTTTTTTCCCCAACATATTTCGCATTATTTAAAAACAAGGGCTGTTTGTAAAACATGCATGCCCCCATATGGGCTTTCAGTTGTAGTGGCAGCCATTGTTTGAATACGTTTTTTGTCACTGTGACCATGACCTTTGACCTAGTGACCTGAAAATCAATAGGGGTCATCTGCCAGTCATGATCAATGTACCTATGAAGTTTCAAGATCCTAGGCCTAATTATTCTTGAGTTATCATAAGGAAACCATTTTACTGTTTCGAGTCACTGTGACCTTGACCTTTGACCTAAGTACCTGAAAATTAATAGGGGTCATCTGCCAGTCATGATCAATGTACCTATGAAGTTTCATGCTCCTAGGCGGAAGCATTCTTGAGTTATCATCCGGAAACCATTTAACTATTTCGAGTCACTTTGACCTTGACCATTGACCTGAAAATCAATAGGGGTCATCTGCCAGTCATTATCAATGTACCTATGAAGTTTCATGATCCTAGGCGTAAGCATTCTTGAGTTATCATCCTGAAACCATTTTACTGTTTCGAGTCACTGTGACCTTGACCTTTGACCTAGTGACCTGAAAATCAATAGGGGTCATCTGCCAGTCATGATTAATGTTCCTATGAAGTTTCATGATCCTAAGCGTAAGCGTTCTTGAGTTATCATCTGGAAACCATTTTACTGTTTCGAGTCACTGTGACCATGACCTTTGACCTAGTGACCTGAAAATCAATAGGGGTCATCTGCCAGTCATGATCAATGTGCCTATGAAGTTTCATGATCCTAGGCGTAAGCATTCTTGAGTAATCATCCGGAAACCATTTTACTGTTTCGAGTCACTGGGACCTTGAGCTTTGACCTAGTGACCTGAAAATCAATAGGAATCATTTGCCAGTCATGATCAATCTACCTATGAAGTTTCATGATCCTAGGCGTAAGCATTCTTGAGTTTTCATCCGGAAACCATTTTACTATTTCGAGTCACTGGGACCTTGAACTTTGACCTAGTGACCTGAAAATCGATAGGGGTCATCTGCAATTCATGATCAATGTACCTATGAAGTTTCATGATCCTAGGCCTAAGTATTCTTGAGTTATCATCCGGAAACCATTTTACTATTTAGAGTCACTGTGACCTTGACCTTTGACCTGAAAATCAATAGGGGTCATCTGCCAGTCATGATTAATGTACCTATTAAGTTTCATGATCCTAGGCCAAGGCGTTCTTGAGTTATCATCCGGAAACCATCTGGTGAACGGACCGACGGACGGACCGACCGACCGACGAACCGACATGTGCAAAACAATATACCCCCTCTTCTTCAAAGCGGAGCATAAATATTAATATTGCTAAATTCTTTCTTGATTTGGTTATTTATATTATATATATTTACATCTTGTTAACGTATTTGCGTTGAAAAATAAAAATTAATATGACAAAGGAACATTATCTATGAAATGTTAGTCATGTGATGATTCATATATCGAGCATTGGCACCACCTCCTATCCCTAGCACCACCTCCATGGCATTGGCTCCGTCTCTTTTAGACAATTCCAAATTATCTATTAGTTCTGCAAGTAACAACATGTGTTTGTGTATGCAGCAACTAGTATATGTTTAACGCAATGGTTTGATGTCGTTGGCGAATCAATGGGGTGGACATTTGCTAGTCACACATGCAAAAGACATAGATTTGCTTTCAAAAACTTCACCATGCCACAACTTATAAAGATCTTAAAGTAAACCAAAGCCGTTGTGATTGTATGTTTTGTTTCCAGTGTATGTACATTTTTGGATATATCAATCTTCTCTGAATGGCACTACATTGCCCGAATGTTAAAATAATGAGAAATATGTTAAAAATATATAAAACCTACTCAATCTTAAGAATTATCCGTGAACTTTCACCCTTTTCCACTTAGATATGCATTTTTATGCATGTGTAGTCCCTGAGAAAGTTAAATTTAATCAAAAACCTTTCTTCCTAGATTCAAGTTTAAAAGGTTTCATTGCCAACCCTTAGATGAAACCCTTAGATGTTGATCAGCAGCAAACAGTAAAAAATCTGCGAGTTACTCGCAGGCTGTTCTGGTTTTATGCTGTTTTCACATAGCTATTTTCACTTTGCTTCCTAGAAGGAAAGGGTTATCAGTATAATCCTGAGTGGGAAAGGGTTAAAAAAACATCCGATCCTCCTTAACGTCACCTCGATAGTAAAATTGGCTCATGTATTAATGCATCGCAAAAAAGAGGTGGTGCCCGTGATTAACAGCCTAGAAAGAGTGTTCATAACGTGGGAAAAATGTTCTGACAAAGTTTCTTTAAGAAATATGCATGATATGATTTCCATGTAACTACAGTGTTCACAAGCTTATCCTTTAATTTGACCTAGCAACCTTGTTTGCGACACCACATGACCAAGTTTTAAACTCAGTTAAGACATTATTGTTATGTGGAAGTTTTATGATGCTTGAATAAACAAGAGATGTGTTTGTCAGAAACACAATGACCCCTACTGCGCCGCATTGAAATAAAATTTCTATTTATCATTTGGCAGAGATCACAGCCAGAGTTGATCATGTATCTATGGACATAAGTCCACAGGTATGTAATGAACATCAAAGAAATTATAATTATTTCATTAAAAAAAAAAACTTAGAAAAAACAATCATTTGGGTTACAAATAATCAAAATAATAAATCTGTACAGTAACTGTAAAAAGAACTTCAATTCTTGGTAAGGAAATATATAATATGAGATTTATAATTATATAAATTACTTCCCTTAAAAATAATTGTCTGTAACGAATCTCTATTTTTAGTAGCAAATAATAAAAAGCCACTACCATGACTGTAGATTCACCACTCAAAATGTGCAGCTCCATGAGATACACATGCATGCCAAATATATAAAGTGGCTATGTTCAATATTGAATAATTTTCTCCCTTTTTAAAACTTATTACTTCCCTTAAATCTGTATTTTTTACCGTAGACCGTAAAGGATGACCTTGACCTTTTACCACAATGTGTTTGTCAGAAACACAATGCTGCCTACTGCGCCGCTTTGATTTATTTAACAAAAATATATACATGGGCAGGTAAGATAACTATGTCCATTTAAAGCTTATAACTTCCCTTGACTTTGTTTTTTCGACCCTAGACCTTGAAGGATGATGTTCACCTTGAAATTTAACCACTCATAAAGTGCAGCTCCATGAGATACACATGCATGCAAAATATCAAGGTGCTATCTTCAATATTTAAAAAGTTATGTCCAATGTTAAAGTTTTTTCGGACGGACAGACTGACATACTGACTAACGGACAGTTCAACTGCTATATGCCACCCTACCAGGGGCATAAAAATGTGACTTCTACAGTGCTAAAAAGGTTTCAAAACAGCCATATAAGGCAACTTCATCACCCCGTGGTGGACATGTGTTTCATCAAATCAGGACCATGTTCAGCTCAATTGACATGTCATCACAACAAATTTTCTGAGCAAGGGTGATTGGACCAAATACTAGTATATGACTTTAATAAGAGTGTTAACAAAGTCTCAACAAAGCTGTACAAGGAAAACTTCTATGAACCTTCGCAGCCATGTTTTTCATTGAACCATGAACCATTTTGAACTCCATCAAGAAATCAAAACAACAAATATTCTGACCAAGTGTTATGAAGATTGTACTAAACAAAGTGACCTCTTGAGTGATAACAATGTGTTAATGTAGCCATATCAGGTAAACTGCTCATTTTTCTGGCAGCCATGCTTTTCAAAAGACCCCAACCATATTTTAAGTCAGCCGAGATATTATTTGAACAAATGGTCTGAGAATGTTTCATCATCATTAGTCCAAAAAATATGACTTCTAGAGTGTTAACAAGGTTCTGCTACAACCATATAACGCAATCTGCGCTAGCCACTCTTATCACAATGTTTTTCAACCAACTGGAACCATTTTTTTACAACTCACGAAACCAAGAGCTAAAAACTAGTTGACTTTTGTCAAGGGTCATGAATTGGCAACAATGGTTTCTCATGAACTATGATGGCAATATGAAAAACAAGAGATGTGTTCGTCAGAAACACAATGCCCCCTACTGCGCCGCTTTGAAATAAAATTTCTATTTATCATTTGGCAGGTATAGAAATCATCTTCCTTTAAAGCTTATTACTTCCCTTGGATTTGTCCAATCCTACCAGGGGGGGGGGGGGGGGGGGGGGGTAACAAATGACCAAGTCAGACATCACTGACAACCAAGGCCTGTGGTTTATCAAAGAGATCATAGCCAGAGTTCATCATGTATATATGGACACATTTTATGTAATGAACCCTACCATTCACAAATTAGTACACGAAAGAAATGATAATTATATCATTAAAAAAAAAACTTTGACAAATCAATCATTAGAGTTATAAATAATCAAAATAAAAAATCTGTGCAGTAACTGTGAAAAGAACTCCAATTCTTGGTAAGGAAATATATAATCTGAGATTTATAATTATATAAATTACTTCCCTTGAAAATAATTGTCTCTAACAAATCTCTAGCAAATAATTAAAAGCCACTTCCGTGACTGTAGATTCACCACTCAAAATGTGCAGCTCCATGAGATACACATGCATGCCAAATATCAAGTTGCTATGTTCAATATTGAATAATTATCTCCCTTTAAAGCTAATTACTTCCCTTGGATTTGTATTTTTGACTTTAGACCTTGAAGGATGACCTTGACCTTTTACCATGATGTGTTTGTCAGAAACACAATGCCGCCTACTGCTTTGATTTATTTAACAAAAATATCTAATTTGGCAGGTCAGATAATTATGTCCAT
This sequence comes from Dreissena polymorpha, assembly GCF_020536995.1. Taxonomy (NCBI): domain Eukaryota; kingdom Metazoa; phylum Mollusca; class Bivalvia; order Myida; family Dreissenidae; genus Dreissena; species Dreissena polymorpha. The sequence continues at coordinate 42,548,935 of NC_068363.1, forward strand.
TTAAAGCTTAATACTTCCCTTGGATTTGTTTTTTTCGACCCCGTGACCTAGTTTTTGACCCAGCATGACCCATATTCAAACTTGACCTAGATATTGTCTAGATACAACTTCTGACCAAGTTTCGTAAAGATGGGATGAAAACTATTTGAATTAGAGAGCGGACACGAAAAGTGTGACAGACTGACGGACAGTGCGAAAACTATATACCCCCTTCTCTTCGAAAGGGGGCATAAAAATATATCGAGTCCAGCACATCACATAACTTTAAATACAAATTGTAATCAGTTTAAATTGAGTTTATAATATATTTTATGTCTTGACCTATATCATTTTTAATCAAGTGAAATGAAATGACTAATAATTCCTGTTTATAGAGTCCAAGTTTGATGTGAATACCGGTAATTGTTAGAGAAATGCACTTTATTTTGTAATAAAAGAGCTAAATAATATATCTTACAGCCATTTCTCTACGTTCTTGCTTCTTCTGCCTCTGTTCTGGGGTCAATGGAGTGGGACGGCCATCTGAATATTAGAATGTAAGAATTTTAGAGTTATGAAATGAACATATTCCTGTTTTACTACATACATTTTAAACTCAACCAACAGCTTTAACACTTTCATAGTTTTGGCTTTCATCAAGTGAAGCTTGTTTTGGATACAAAATATCATTTCAATTTCTTTATAACTCTCACGGTCACCTAAAATGTCTAACTTCCAAAGTCCTTGAACTTCCATTGTGGTCATTTGGAATTTTTAAGACCAACATTATCATACCATGGTCCTTACTTATATTAGTGTGATTTGAATTTAACGGTTTCCTCATAAATAAAAGAAAACAAACCCAGGTAAGTATAATCTGGCAGATCCACCAATGGGCCATAGTTGTTTTCTGGTTGGAGACTTTTACCCCGCCTGAAAATATATGCAAGCTGAACCAGATCAATTACTGCTGAAAAAAATAATTGGATAAAACAATATAAGTTATTAAGAAAACAAGAAATGTGTCCACATGACACGGATGCCTCCAACTGTAACTTTGTTGCTACATAAAAGCATAACTATGTAAATGATTTTGAGATATACATCACCTTTATTTTATTAAACTATTAGTTTGCTGAATAACAGGTGTTCAATATTTAAATTATTCTTATTTAAATAAATGAAAACTACTTAAATTAGACAGCGGACATCATGCTGGATGTTTAAAACGCGCTAAGTGACCCGGTGACCTAGTTTTTGGCCCAGCATGGCCCATGTTCGAACTTGGCGAAGACATTATCTAGATATAACTTCTGACCAAGTTTGGGGGAAGATGGGATGAAAACTACTTGAATTAGAGAGCGGACACCATGCTGAATGTTTGAAACGCACTAAGTGACCCCGTGACCTAGTTTTTGGCCCGGCATGACCCATGTTCGAACTTGGCCTAAACGTTATCTAGAAACAACTTCTGACCAAGTTTGGTCAAGATCTGATGAGAACTACTTGATTTAGAGAGCTGACACAAAAAGTGTGACGGATGGACAGACCTACAGACAGACTGACCCACCGACCGACAGTGCGAAAACTATATGCCGCCCGCTGGGGGCATAAAGTTAGGTTATTGTAACTGCAAAGTCAGAATAAGGATATTATATCATAAAAATGTAATAGGAAACATATAATCTTCAATTACTAATGTAAAAACACAACTTTTAGAAAAGAAAACATAGACTTTTCAGTTATGAGATGCTCTTACATAAGTCGATGGGTAGACCCATAAGAATAGAAAGGTGGAACTATTGGCTGATATGCAGATTGCTTCCTTTTTACTCGCTGAAGAGGAAGAGTGGTTGACAGTTGTCTAGTTGTGCCCATCATGACAGGATTCCATCCCCTATATACCAAACCTGAAAATAAACACACCACTTCCATAAATAATGTGACAATATTCAATCCATATTCCCCTTTAAATTAGGAGCTATCCCTTACTCTCAAAGTATCGGTCCTCCTCATAGTATTGTGCCTTAACCTTAAAACCTTCAAGAAGTGCTAGATAATTAATGTTTTTTTTTCAATTTTTAGAAGTTGTAATTTATTTGATGGTTATCCATGACTATTAAGACAATCATTCTGATCCTTTCTGGTGTTCGTTGGAAAGTAGGTCATGTTTATTCCAGGGACTGGGTGATGCTATGATTTTTAATTACATAACACACAATTATGTTATTTTGTTTATGTTTATCAAAATTGTTTTATATTTCACTTAATTTGAATGAAATGTAAAAATATTTTAAGAACAACATGAACAAGAGTTTCGTTTTTCCATTAAATTACTTTTTTAGAACAAGCACATGTATTGGCTACTCGCACGGCTCTGCACGTATAGCCTTTCCTATGAGGATTGTCTAGCCAAAAGGCTTAATTAAGTATAGAATTGTCATTCAGTGCTGTTAATCAGTAATTAGTTTGTTTGAGCTCATGAAAGACTTTTAAGTACACAAATTCTTCATCTGTTTCGGCTACCTTTTATGTAATACGGTTTCTAATTTGATTCTTTAAGTAGGCGACTTTCCTAAGTAAGGTGTGAAAGACTGTTTTTAATGAGTTGCGGCATTGATATGATGAAATTCAATGACGGCAACCGTCAAAGGTAGGTCCTAGAAATTAAGTTACACAAATAATTTAATTATCTTTTAGACAATTGATAAATAGATGGTTTCATACAAGCAATCTATCAGTTCTCTAAAAATGGCCTTGCCGTTGGGGAAAAATTCTCCACTTATGGTGCATTAATAGGCAAAATTGAACTGCACCAGCTTTCAAATTGTGTACAGTTTTACAAACGTAGTTCAAGGAAAATTAAGGCTGCTAAAAGCAAATGCCCTAAGAAAGCTTTCAATGAAAACCTAAGTGTCAGAAATTACATACAGTTGTATTTATGGAGGGAAGAACTTCAAATCACAAGGCGCAGGCAAGGAAAATCAGAGGTAAATAGCATAACGTTCGCATTCTTGATATTCCTTTATTCTTTCAACTTAAGCACATTATTTAGTGGCTGATAGAAATGATTTCCTGAGTCTTGTCATAGTCATTGAAGTCCGACCACATTGATAAATGTAGACATTAGTTATGCAGATTTATTAAGGAAAGTTGTTCCCTATGAATAATTGCCTGTTTGAAGTTTAAAAAGTATCAAATCAACATATTTTCATAAATATGAAGACATTCTAATATTTTAATGAAACATGTTATTGAAGTGTTAATTTTTTTAAATACTTTTTGTCAAGTAATATAAATGACAAATAAATCTATTGATTTTTTCCTCCTTAAGCTATTCAGCATTGTATTAAAATTGTAGTTTTATATATTAAATAGGTATCACAGATGTCCGTATTGGATAACACACTTTAAAAATCATTCTGTAAGGCTCAACAAAACACCCTGTGAGACAAACCCTCGCTGTTCAACCATGTATGTATCTGAATTGTATCGCTGTTCAACCATGATATGTATCTGAATTGTGTCGCTGTTCAACCATGATATGTATCTGAATTGTGTCGCTGTTCAACCATGTATGTATCTGAATTGTATCGCTGTTCAACCATGTATGTATCTGAATTGTGTCGCTGTTCAACCATATGTATCTAAATTGTATCGCTGTTCAACCATGATATGTATCTGAATTGTATCGCTGTTCAACCATGATATGTATCTGAATTGTGTCGCTGTTCAACCATGATATGTATCTGAATTGTGCCCCTGGTTCAACCATGATATGTATCTAAATTGTGTCGCTGTTCAACCATATGTATCTAAATTGTATCGCTGTTCAACCATGATATGTATCTGAATTGTATCGCTGTTCAACCATGATATGTATCTGAATTGTGTCGCTGTTCAACCATGATATGTATCTGAATTGTGTCGCTGTTCAACCATGTATGTATCTGAATTGTGTTGCGGTTCAACCATGATATGTATCTGAATTGTATTGCTGTTTAACCATATGTATCTGAATTGTATTGCTGTTCAACCATGATATGTATCTGAACTGTGTCGCTGTTCAACCATGATATGTATCTGATTGTATCGCTGTTCAACCATGTATGTATCTGAATTGTATCGCTGTTCAACCATATGTATCTGAATTGTGTCGCTGTTCAACCATGATATGTATCTGAATTGTGTCGCTGTTCAACCATAATATGTATCTGAATTGTATCGCTGTTTAACCATATGTATCTGAATTGTGTCGCTGTTCAACCATATGTATCTGAATTGCGTCGCTGTTCAACCATGATATGTATCTGAATTGTATCGCTGTTCAACCATATGTATCTGAATTGTATCGCTGTTCAACCATGATATGTATCTGAATTGTGTCGCTGTTCAACCATGATATGTATCTGAATTGTGTTGCTGTTCAACCATGTATGTATCTGAATTGTGTCACTGTTCATCCATATGTATCTGAATTGTATCGCTGTTCAACCATGAAATGTATCTGAATTGTGTCGCTGTCCCACCATGATATGTATCTGAATTGTGTCGCTGTTCAATCATGATATGTATCTGAATTGTATTGCTGTTCAACAATATGTATCTGAAATGTGTCGCTGTTCAACCATCATTTGTATCTGAATTGTATCGCTGTTCAACCATGATATGTATCTGAATTGTATCGCTGTTCAACCATGTTATGTATCTGAATTGTGATGCTGTTCAACCATATATTTATCTGAACTGGGTTGCTGTTCAACCATATGTATCTGAATTGTATCGCTGTTCAACCATGATATGTATCTGAATTGTGTCGCTGTTCAACCATGATATGTATCTAAATTGTGTCGCTGTTCAACCATATGTATCCAAATTGTATCGCTGTTCAACCATGATATGTATCTGAATTGTGTCGCTGTTCAACCATGAAATGTATCTGAATTGTGTCGCTGTTCAACCATATGTATCTGAATTGTGTCGCTGTTCAACCATGTATGTATCTGAATTGTATCACTGTTCAACCATATGTATCTGAATTGTGTCGCTGTTCAACCATATGTATCTGAATTGTGTCGCTGTTCAACCATGATATGTATCTGAATTGTGTCGCTGTTCAACCATAATATGTATCTGAATTGTATCGCTGTTTAACCATATGTATCTGAATTGTGTCGCTGTTCAACCATATGTATCTGAATTGCGTCGCTGTTCAACCATGATATGTATCTGAATTGTATCGCTGTTCAACCATATGTATCTGAATTGTATCGCTGTTCAACCATGATATGTATCTGAATTGTGTCGCTGTTCAACCATATGTATCTGAATTGCGTCACTGTTCAACCATGAAATGTATCTGAATTGTATCGCTGTTCAACCATATGTATCTGAATTGTATCGTTGTTCAACCATGATATGTATCTGAATTGTATCGCTGTTCAACCATGATATGTATCTGAATTGTGTCGCTGTTCAATCATGATATGTATCTGAATTGTAATATTGTTCAACCATATGTATCTGAAATGTGTCGCTGTTCAACCATAATTTGTATCTGAATTGTATCGCTGTTCAACCATATGTATCTGAATTGTATCGCTGTTCAACCATGATATGTATCTGAATTGTGTGGCTGTTCAACCATGATATGTATCTGAGTTGTGTTGCTGTTCAACTATGTATGTATCTGAATTGTGTCGCTGTTCAACCATATGTATCTGAATTGTGACGCTGTTCAACCATGTATGTATCTGAATTGTGTCGCTGTTCAACCATGTATGTATCTGAATTGTGATGCTGTTCAACCATATATTTATCTGAACTGTGTTGCTGTTCAACCATATGTATCTGAATTGTATCGCTGTTCAACCATGATATGTATCTGAATTGTATCGCTGTTCAACCATATGTATCTGAATTGTGTCGCTTTTCAACCATGATATTATCTGAATTGTATCGCTTTTCAACCACATGTATCTGAATTGTATCACTGTTCAACCATGATATGTATCTGAATTGTATCGATGTTCAACCATATGTATCTGAATTGTATCGCTGTTCAACCAAATGTATCTGAATTGTATCACTGTTTAACCATGATATGTATCTGAACTGTGTCGCTGTTCAACCAAATGTATCTGAATTGTATCGCTGTCCAACCATGATATGTATCTGAATTGTATCTCTGTTCAAACATATGTATCTGAATTGTAACGCTGTTCAACTATATGTATCTGAATTGTGTCGCTGTTCAACCATATGTATCTGAATTGTATTGCTGTTCAACCATATGTATCTGAATTGTATCACTGTTCAACCATAATATGTATTTGAATTGTATTGCTGTTCAACCATGTATGTATCTGAATTGTGTCGCTGTTCAACCATGTATGTATCTGAATTGTATCGCTGTTCAACCATATGTATCTGAATTGTGTCACTGTTCAACTATGATATGTATCTGAATTGTATCGCTATTCAACAATATGTATCTGAATTGTGTCGCTGTTTAACCATGATATGTATCTGAATTGTGTCGCTGTTCAACCATGATATGTCTGTATGATTCGGCATGCTTACTTGTGTGTGCTTTCCCGTCCGCTCGTAATGCATATGCTTACAACTGATTTCTACAGCTGAAAAAAGACAATTATCATATGACAAATTATGAAAACTATTTCATTTGTCTTCTTATTTCTGCTCTAAAACACAATGCAAGTACTTGTTAGACCCACCCAGTTTCTAACGACTATCAAAAATCTATGTTTGCAGCAGAAATAAGAATAACAAGGGCTCTTTGTAAAACATGCATGCCCCCCATATGGGCTGTCAGTTGTAGTGGCAGCCATTGTGTGAATATGTTTTTTGTCACTGTGACTTTGACCTTTGACCTGAAAATCAATAGGGGCCATCTGCCAGTCATGATCAATGTACCAATGAAGTTTCATGATCCTAGGCCTAATTATTCTTGAGTTATCATCAGGAAACCATTTTACTGTTTCCAGTCACTGTGACCTTGACCTTTGACTTAGTGACCTGAAAATCAATAGGGGTCATCTGCCAGATCAATGTACCTATGAAGTTTCAGTTTCATGATCCTAGGCTTAAGAATTCTTGAGTTATCATCAGGAAACCATCTGGTGGACGGACGGACCGACATGTGCAAAACAATAAAACCCCTCTTCTTCAAAGGGGGCATAAAAAACGAATATCCTCCTCAACCACTGTTTAAGGAGTTAAATACGCTTGAAGGGATCTGGGTCTTAACCACACGGACATGTTAGCATTGTGATATGTCTTTAGCTATGTAGGGTGTCGTCCCACTTTGTTGAATTCTCATTTCATCTACTTCATTTTGCCAACTCTTATTTTCTTTGTAAAAACATCTTTTTAATGCAAATAGTCATTTTTCTTTCTTGGAAAATAGTATAAATTAGCTATAACAACTGTAAAACTAATAAAAAAAATGCTTTAAAAAATTATTATAGTCACTTTTTAGAAAAACTAACATTAGGGGAAAAGGGAGAGGACGCAATGGGAAGTAGACAAAGTGGGAATAAACCAACTGTATGCGAATGTCACGACCAGTTCTTCTACTCAAAATTCGTCTTCTTTGTACTATTCAATTTGTTATAAATTTCCAGTACGTTTCAAATGGGGTGCAAAGCTGAAATCAAGGTCCGTGCTTCAGCTGACGCACAATTCCTGGAAGTGGGGTCACTCAACGAGCTTCACAAACATGAAACAAATAATGCAGTGTTCAGGACTTTGCCTCAGCAGCGTCAACTGGAAACCCATGAAAAGGATAATATTGCGAATATGCTTAGTGTTAAAGCGAACAACAAAATGATCACACAACAAGTTATGAATGAAACAGGGAAATTTCTATTGTTGAAAGATATACACAACTTGCATGCGAAATTAAAAAGCACTACTAAAGATGTGACCACCCTCCAGTCCGCTGTTGATCATCTCTCAAAGTGTAATGGCGCCTATGTAAAACTTGTGAAGAATGAAAATAGTGAACTGAGAGAACTTTACTTTCAGGACGCAAGGATGCGTGATATATTTCAAGCATATCCTGAATTCCTCTGTATAGATGCCACGTACAAGGTGAACGATCTCCGAATGCCCATGTGTATATTTCTTATAGAAAATGGAAATGGACAGAGTGAGGTAGTTGGAATGTGGTCAGTTGCAGACGAGACAGAAGAAATGATGACAAAAAAGGTTAGACTATTTAAAGAACAGAACCCTAGCTGGGATAAAGTACAAACAGTCAGATCAGAAAAAGATTTTGTAGAGAGAGAGAGGTATTTAAGAAAGAGCTGCCCCAAGCGAAGCTCAAAATCTGCTTGTTTTATGTGCTTAGATCTTTCCGTAGAGAAATAACTTTTCGCAGAGAAATAACAAGTGCGAAAATCGGTGTGAATAAACGCCAAAGAGACAATAAATTGGAAATTCTACAGAAACGTGCATACTCATCTACACCGGAGCGATAGGAATCAAACAAGGCGCTACTGATGGAGATACAGAATCATCAAGCAATTGAATATTTCCGTCAGTCTTGGGATCCCATCAAGGACCAGTGGGTCATCGGTCTGGCTACTTCATGTTCCTTGGGTAACAATACCAACAATCCTCTTGAAAGTATCAACCAGAAAATCAAACAGGTCGTTGACAAAAATGCCAAATTTGACGACTTTGCACAGGACATTTTAGTGTTCTTTAACATTCACAGAACTGAGATAAACGGCAAACTGTGGAAAATGACCGCCTATTGTAGCCCACTCAGACGACTCTGTTGCTGCTGAGTACAGAAAGGAGCTTACTGAATACGCGTATTCTTTGGTTGAGAAACAGATTAAAAGGTCTGAGGAAGTAAATAATAATCTAATAATAATAATCTAGTATAGGTTATCTTAAATGATTAAGATAATAAAAGTTTGAATATGTATGTACGATGTAAAATGCACATGGTGCATATTCTCGGTGTAGAGAAAGTTGTACATATGGATTCAAGCTTTTGTATATCCACAAACTATGATTTTGATCAAAATTTAAGACAATTATCATTGTTTCCTTTGGTTCGAGCGAACCATGTCATATTAATGTATATATCGGTTGATTTAGTGAAGTTTGTATACTGTATCATTTCTCGTGCATCGCGCATGGTGGTTCTTTTAAGTAACATGATTTAAGCTATGAGCAACTTCATATGTCATAGATGCAAAAACAAACTCACGGATAAGCCTATGTATTCACACTGTCTAATCAGCCTCTTTGTTCCAGCTGCATCATTAATAGAAATTACAAATCAAAAAGCAATCATTGTAGTTCCGAAGATGTATTTGTATTCTTAGTCGACATTGCATGTATTATTCCCAATTGTCATGAAATGGTGCCTCATATTGTGAAATTGGGTATGTTTCATGTTGTACCAGTATATGCTTTTGTCAAGTGCTATTATCTGAAAGCAATCAAATCATATTTAATTGTTTTTGTTCTACATGTATAATACTTCTTTAAATTTAGGTTTCCCATTCTCTTTTATCGTTTTATCATTTTCACGTTAAGTTTCCTTAGATTTGTTTTGTTAAAAACTTTTGTCATTGTGTCGCAATTTTTATTGACTAAGTTAAGATTATTTACTATTACATTTAATGTATACATTTGATATTTGCGTGTACATTGCATATTTATATACTCCATAACTGTGATTTATATTGATTGCTGTAATTGTTGCTTGGCGAAATAAATTTACATTTTTGTATCTTCCTTTTTTATTTACACCCTGCAAGAATCAGATTTTCAACCACGACGAAACATAAACCAGACTGCAAATTCTGTGACGACGACTACACGAGCTAGTCTAAAGGCTAGACATTTTGGAATTTCACTATCTAAGTAGCTAAAACAAATGCACTGATTATCTTGCGGGACGTTCATGTAGCGAAAAACAATTATCATCTAATAAGCATGCGTTGCAGTAGTTCTGGCTACCATAACTTTAAATGTCGCTTGTTATGATTTTTGACAGGCGCGACTTTATAGTTATGGACCAACCCCATTAGGAAAGTCAACCAGAAATTCCCGAAAAGTTGACAGTTAACAAAGACCGGTCCAAAACAGCTTTTAAATGCAGTTATTGGCCCAAATCAACCTCTTGATCGGAAAGATAAATATTTTTCACATTTAACTGATATATTCTTTCACAAAATACTATCTTAAACATTTAAAATTTATCTATTCTGCTCTTACATATCGAGAAAAACAGCGATGTGACAAATGCAAATCACCCGAGATTTCACGGTCATATGACGTTATTTCTATTTTTAGTAACATTCCATGTGCTCAAGTGTTTTCAAATTCAGAATGACATTTCCCGGTATTTTAGATTATTCTGGCTTGTTTTGTACACAAATTGTAGTGTAAATACAAACTCAAAGTAAATATTATTTAAAACTACCTGATTCACACTGAAATCAGTCTTATAATCCACCAGACGTAAGTTGTTAATCACAAATAATAGATTTCAGAAAACGAAAGTAATTTTTACAATTTCAGCAAAAAATGTCGATCCGAAAGTATCCAAATGAAAATTCGTCACGTGACAAAGCGACAAAGGCATCAAAATTGTGAATTTCAGACTGATGAGAGTTATCTTCATCTATTGTAAGATGCATTTGAAATATTTGAACCTTAAAATATTCCCCGATGCAGTAATTTATATTCATTCACCAATATATGTAGAAATGTATCCAAGAAAATGAGCTTTCTTTGATTTATAGCGTGACATAAATATGTTACGACTCTGGTTGACTTTCGCTAATGGGTTGGCTTCAGCGTACAGGTATGTCAATACTATATAAACTGTACGCTGAAGTTTCTTTAGCTAGCGTGGTAGCATACTTATTTAAGTACATGTACAATGTATTAGGACGTTTTCTCATGAGGCATGGCAAAGAAATCTGCACATAGATCAATAAACAATCAATATATTTATTTGTTACAACAGCCGTTCAGCTAGACAGTCCCTATTGGAAAGGCTATATGTACAGAGCTGTATGACTAGCCAATATAAGCTAGCCCTACGGGGCCGTACGACTAGCCTATATTGGCTAGTGGTACGGGGCTGTACGACTAGCCACTGCCTTTTGTATTTGCTCACTTCCAAGACTATACTTTCTATACTACGGATAGACATGCTACTTGTAATCTTAAGTAATTTGATTCCAGTTTTGAGACTAAAAATTAATCTTAATATACCCCCCCCCCCCCCCTCTAGCGGATAACATTTCCGATTACTGGCGCTTAACAAGTATGCTATAGTCTGGTTGAGTCGTGGGTAATTTTCATAAAGTTGTTACATCACAAATATTTTATAAATATATGACTATGAATCATTATGAAAATAATAATTAACCTTTCTTGTTTAAGATTTGTTGCTTTTTTCCATATGTTTATCGTCTTTTATCATCAAAATAATCGACTGTGTTGATAGTGTAATACTACCATCATGAAAATAAGCTTCCGGTTGATTCGTGGGTTCTGATTGGCTGCCAGAATTTCAAGATTTGCATACTATAAATAGCCTTTAAACTGACCTTGCAGGACAGGTTAATTTCTTGTGAAAAAATATCAACAGACGATGATGCATGGTAAATACTTCTAAATAAACGATTTTGTGTTATTTTGAAACACTATATGAACAATACATAAATGAGGAAATATTTCATACCGACCTATCAAGTTATGATGAATTACACTATTTACTTGTTTTTGACACATTTTTGATCGGAAAAAATAGTGACCGTGTCAAAACATTTTTCCGTAACGAACTGCATCATGTGCGAACATTCTATCGCGAGATTTCAGGCGATTTCTATACCCACGAATCAAACAGAACCCACGACTCAACCAGTAACAACCATATTCCATTCAATATTCATTCAGTTTCCACAAAAATTGCATGTTTAATTCGCTTACCGCATGTTAAGAGCTACATTTGTATGTGTAACCATGTTTTACAACCTTGATTCCGCTAATATTTATGTATTATGGGTCAATACTTTGATTTATACACTGTGTCTGAAAGCAATGAAATGTATGTCATGATTTATTCATACATACAGTTTACCGCGAAAATATGTGACTACGTTATAATTGCTCAATATATGATTGCTTTTCAAGTCAGAAGAAAGGAAAATCAAATTACATTTCCAGCAACTGTTTGCTCTCTGACAAAAGGCAGACATATGCATTGACATCGGATTATAACTGCAAATAAAGGTTTTCAATAATTGACATTGTAAAAGGCTGCAAAATACTAATATTTTAGGTTAAATTACACACAAACTTTCAAGGGAGGTAGATCATCAATGTTCAGATAAAAAGCGTCCCGCACATCATAATAAATCAGTAAATATTTCAAGGAACAGTCAACGGATAAAGAAAGTTTAAAGATCAATGCCATTATTGAATTTCTTATCATAGCACCTTACCTTTCATATTTGTTTCCTAGGTCTTCCTTTCAAGTTCATGAAAACAGATTAGTATAAAGCTCAATTTATGATCGGTACAGGTATTTTTTTAATTGTGCATACATGAAACTCGGTAACGTTTTTAATGTCGGGTTTTTGTAGCCATTTTTAGTCAGGTCATTTTCTTGAACACTTAATTGCATTTGATGATATCCTTTAAAGGATTACCGTATTGAACAAAAATCATATATGCAATGTTATTAGTACATGTATTTCCTTAAATTACATTTAAATATCAATATATAAACATTATTACACGAAGGGATATTTATTTTATATATTTCTTCGTCCTTAGTGACATTTCACCGATTTATATATACATGTAATGAATTCTTCAACGTTTGCAATGGATTGAACCTTATTTAAATGTGTCATACATCGACAATTTGAGCAGTTATATGAAACCATTTAAATTGAGAAAACTTCAACATTAAAAATCCTCTGTGAAGAAGTTACTTCAATAAACATTATATCCATATTATGTCGCAAATGCTTAGTACATGTCGTTATAATTGCCTCTCGATAACATGTTTTGCTAGGAATATGATTTTATGCTTTAAAGAAACTTTTATTCTGCTATAAAATCAATGCATGCTATTGTTTTCGTATTCGATTGATGTTTATATTTGGTTGAAATTAAAATGTTCGTCAGTAAAACATTATCGACACAATCATCAACAACATCAGCACTCATGTAACTCAAACCAAGAATATGTTTAGAAAAAATATTCGGCGTATATCCTGACTTCGAAATAAAATTAGAAAAAATACGTTTTAAAATAATTTAATTGAAAACAGGTTTGATAGTTTTTTCCACATGTTAGTCGCATATCCACCGCATGAAATGTTTTTTAAGTGTACGTATACTAAAACCACACACTAGTGTTCGTACATAAAAATTATACCACAGGAGATCACATCATATGTGCCCGCATATGGCTTATAATGAGTGTATTTCTTCACGATCCGAATATATTGTATGTTAACATTTGATTAACACACAGTTTTCATTCGTTACATTCAAATCACGCCTTCAGAGCCGCGTCATTGGTCTTATGGGTTTGGCGAGGAGCTGATCTGCCATCTATAAAATCAAGCAAGGTTCGTGGTCATAGTAGGTATGTCCTGACCAGACTGCGAGATCCGCAGGCTGGGCTATAGATACATTTTCCGCATATGGCATAGCACCCATTTTCGCATGACGCGTGTCCTCAAAAATCTTATTTCTTCTTGTAAATGCAACAACTAAGCACAATACTTTTTGATAGAAAAATGAAGTCAACTGTGTTATTAATAGCCTACTTGTAAATTTCGGTAGCCTGTTCACGCTTTCAGGTGCGATTTTCAGACGGTCTGACCGAGTACGGCAAATATGTGTGGTTAGAAAATAAAACGTTTTCGTCGTATCATGGCAATACACAATTATGGAAGTGTTTGATTTTTCATCATCGAAGCAATGCTGTGTTATCAACGTTTAATGATAGTCGATTATGTCTTTCCCGGACGATTTGGTGACCGAGTACTGACCTTAAAATTAATGGAGATTAATGTTAACGCGTAATTGTAAGTGGGTCCAAATTTTTGTGTATATGTCGTATAAAAATGCAGACAGTAGTCCGGAATTCCTTACGCTGAGCAATGTTTCATCCTTTACGCTGTTCACAGATGCAGTGATGTGAACATAGTTCTGCGGACTTTCTCTCAAAACAGCCAATTCAATATTTAATGTACTAATTCGGATCTGCTGGCGTCATGTAATGGTGATTTAAGGTGACAAGCTGGGTTAAACAGCTATGCCGAAAAAAAACCACAAGTTTTCAGAAATAATGTAGAAAAGAAGTCAACGTTCATTTGAATGGTAAGCAACACCATAATATTAATAAATATATAAACGCAAAATTAAAAATACCAAAGAAACGAGTTTCTTAACTTAAAAATAAATCTATGAAAGGTTTCGGTTATGACGTAACCTGACCGTGGCTCATGCATCCGATGACTTCATAAAATGTTTAAAGTCGCTCTGTCTGTCTGCCTGTCTGTCTGTCTGTCTGTCTGTCTGTCTGTCTGTCTGTCTGTCTGTCTGTCTGTCTGTCTGTCTGTCTGTCTGTCTGTCTGTCTGTCTGTCTGCCTGTCTGGCTGCCTGCCTGCCTGCCTGTCTGTCTGTCTGTTGTTGTGTGTATTTGCCGGGTACATTTGAATTTACAGAGTATCTGTATGACCTTTGAAAGGAGGTTTTGGCCCCGATGAGTATGTAACTTTTCCGGGAATCCATACTGAGCAAAATAGTGATCGCGCGACGTATTTCGGGTGGTTTTGTTCTTTGGAATTTCCCCAGAACATCATGACAATATTCGTCAATTACCAAGATGTTTTCAAAATCTCCCTTGGTCGTTTTTAAGGAAAGAAATGCAATTTAAGTCAATTCAATTGGGAAAGACGAGTGATTATTTACTAAACCAGTTGCTCGCTCTGGTACAGTTTTACGCCGGACTAACCGCTGACATCCCTTTACCCACCGCGGACATATTTGACCATTTACGGTCAATTAAATCTATCTCGAAAGAGACTCAATGATCGGTCAATGAAGATTGTAAATTTCTGCTAACCTTTTACTACACATGCATGTGGAAGAATACCATCTTAATGATTTTAATTACTGTGCCTAACTTCTAAACCTCGGGGTCCAGAGCTGGTTTCTGAGCTGGATAAGGTAGAGAAGCCGAAGGTACAAACTGCTTTCTATTTGATAAACCTGGATCGGATTCTTGACCGTTCACGAAGTCTCGGGTCTTAATGACGGCGATTCTGTAATTATCACCGCTGTGACTTAATCCGCGTACAATTTTTTTCACTGAGGTCATTAACAATGTGAAATAACATAGCGTACACGTGACGACTCAGCGACGACCTGTTAATAAACTCCGAATCACATACACATGGCGTATATGGGTTTTTTCTTTCACGCAGATCGCTCACATCATATTATCTATATATTTTACATAGACCTTTTATGACAACAACATATAAACTATAAATTCCAGTTAGCCGTTACCATGCTTAATTGTGTCTGAATTTGTCATTCACGTAAGAAAGTGATATTTGAAAATTGCACGCTGCTGCTTATTTAAATTCAGGTTTGATTTGTTTATTACTGAACGTAAATAAACAGCATTTCATGATAACTTCTCATATTACACACTTCTTTTTACAGTTTATAATTCGTATAATCTCTTCGGTTTACTTTTAAGAATTAGGTCACAATAGACTTAAAGATTTCCCAAACAAAGTCAATGTAAAAGCAATAATTTCATCAACAAATAGAGTTAGACTTTTGCGCATTTCTAAAAGAGCATTCTAAGCCGACATGATATTAATAATAAAAACAATATGTCATATGTTGCATAGAACTCAACGCGAATCAACGGCCACTGTTAAACGTTAACTTTTTACCAGCTTCTTTCCAGTTGATGAGGGTTTCACACAAACTGTCAAAGTTCCATGTAGTTCTACCTTAAAGACACGCAGTCATTTTGTTCTACACAACGATACTTTTCCTACCACAAGCGTAAAGAAATATGATAAAATAAAGTCATTACAAGTGCCCAAAAGTGTCTTAAAATATACGATGGTCTTTTTTGAGAGAGTAAGGCATTGCGCACGAAAATATTAAGTAAACTGTAACCATATTGCGAGATTTTTCCCCCACAAAAATACAATCTTTATAAGCTATTATTTTTGTATACGATATAATTCTCCGTTCCGCATCGTTCGTGATTTTTTTTACAAATACAGCAACATACATGCAATTATTTATTGAAATAAATACATGTATTTCTTGCTTTTTGTTGAGCACAAAAGGAATAGTTGCTGTTCGTATTTTTTGCGTCTATGATATGTCTAGATACATTTGCACTATCGTAACGATATAATGTATCGGTGAACATCTCTCGCGATGAACTGATGTTGTTCAATAATTGCCGCACGGCAGTTTTCAATACTAGCTGCACGACGGTATACCGGTATATACGTATATAGACGTATGGCCCTTCATTGAGACTGAACAACGACACCAAACTTATATAAGCAATTATTGTATCATCACTATATATGAATACACGATCCTTTACGTATGTACTTATATCCTTATCTTGCAATAGCATGGGGCACATATTATGTAAACAACATGGCACCTGTCTCAGCAGCAATGGCACAAAAACGTTTTGCATATTAAAACAAAACATGAAACTGTGTTAACAGATAAACACAACGAATCTTTTGAAGACAACTACAGTTTTTATAAAATGATGATAACTGCTTAAGCTTTTGAAAGAGCGTTGAGTTTGTCCTTGAATAGTCTGACTGCCTCTACTATAATCTGATATAAAACATAAATAGCTTTGATTACATCAATTTACGGTATATGGCTGTCTAGAAAAAGTTAATAAGTGGCAATACATTTTGAAAGGGCTGTGGACTATAATTTGCAAAAATAGTGTGATTTTGATAAAAGTTTTCGCCTGTAATGTAAAGGTTGCAAATTACATAATTCTATTCCTGAAACGCTGACACTAGATTTACCAATGCTGTTATCGAAATGAACTAAACCACGATTGAAAATATAAATGTATTCATCTGCATATACAAAGACGAGCCAGAAATTGCATTTGGTATGTTATTACATGTGTTGATTTATTTAACGTACATAATGCATGTAAATTAATTGATCATAAAAAATAAAACGAGAATATGGATGAACATGTTCAGCGTTTTTATTTTATGCTTCACGATTGTTTATAGAGAAATATCAGTGGATTAACATTGATAATTCATTGTTACAAACACAGGGTGCAGACTAAACGGGGTTTTCAGGGGCTTGCACACGGGCTGGACAAAATGTAAACACACCGTTAAAAACTTTATTTTTGCAAATATCTTAAATTATTGAAATTCATTTGAAAAAATATTTTGTGCAGAACAGTTTTTCTTGAAGTTATTGCCGATATCTTCAGGTATACGAATAAATCCTTCAATACGTCTGAAATCGGTGCCAAAATTTTACGTTGCGTGAAGCATAACCGTATAAATAAATGCAGTAAACATAATATTATCATTTTTGAAGAAGAACACAAGTTATTCTGATGTATTTAACAATGCCATAAGCAGCATAAAAACCTGTCTTTAATGCATTTTCGAAATTCTTAAGAAAAATAGTTTTAAAAGGTTATTCGAAAAAACACAACTTATGTTTTAGTCACAAATAATCCGGTCCGATCTCCAGGCATCGGGAAGACTGGACACGTCGGAGCCGTCCGCCGTCTAATGAGTGTATGAATTAATGATCACTATGCCACCCTACTTAATTTTTCTTATTGACTATTCAGTTTTACTATCAGAATGAACAAATACACTGTAATTGTGTCGAGTTACATGTGACTCAATTATACAACTCACCGAAGCTGGTGTCTGGCATTGAACATGGTATGCTTCATGAACTGGAAGGGGCTGTGTGTTGTAGGCAACTGGAAGGGGCTGTGTGTTGTAGGCAACTGGAAGGGGCTGTGTGTTGTAGGCAACTGGAAGGGGCTGTGTGTTGTAGGCAATTGTGGCAAGAGTGCTCAAGTCTGCGACACTTTCAGTTGTATTTATTGGTGTTGCCGTTAATGGTCCATTGAAGTCTGTAGAGGGCTCGACGAAATGTTGCCACTGTGTGTGTAGTCTTCTTAGCCTTATGTAGGACCTTAAACTACAGCATATTTAAATTTAATTATACATAGTACTTATTGTAAACTGGTAATGTAAATTAAATGTTATGCCACTGAAAATTATAATAGAAAGCTGTACCTAAAACGTGCAATAAAAACAGTACATTGGTTAGAAAAACTGCAAACTGAACACATTCTTGTACAGAGAAAAAAACAGCTGTCTGGCACACTAATCGCCGGGCGATTACCGGGCGTTGATCGACCGATCTTTTTTCGGCGTAAGCTGAATAAGCCAGCTTTTCACCCTGACTTGACCTTTGTAAGTGTCCAATAATACTCAAATCAAATTTCCCGCGGCTAGCTACGAATGAATGCACTTCATTTATTCCATTGGCTGATTTGAGTATAACACCAGAACATTGGAAACATATCCGCGTCTTTGTAACACTGTTTTACTGCATGAAACAATTTTATCTCTAATGAAAAGGCCCAATAGATAGAACAGTTTTACAATCAATTTTCGACATAAATACAGTTTGTGCGTTCACCTTTTATTTTCAGAGAATTACCAGCGCAAAAGCGTTTAACTAAAGGCTATGTTGTCATATTTAGTACTTACTTGCATTGCATTTCAACCCGCGAGATTTCGGGTCAATACGCGGTCATTTTGTGAAAGTCAGAGTTTATATACAGTTCATCACCGGAGTTCGCAAAAGGGGTTGCGATCATTGTGTCTTACTGACAATAACGTAGTGACTGTAATGCATTGCATTCCAATCCGCAAGGTATCAAGGTCAGTTTGCGGTCAGTTGCAGAAATCTTTATATAAACGCCGTCTCGTAAACTTTGTGCACTTGAAGTCTGTTTTGATCAGAAAGATACTAAATAAAGATATTCGGCGATATTATTGTGGTATGTCAATCATCGATTTTTAATATGGTTTCAAAATTTGCATGATAAGGACCAATTTTGATAAAATTAATTAGAAATATTTATCCATTTAGACCAGTTTATTAAGCATGACCACAATAATTCGCTATACTATAATTATGCAATTAAATAAGATTCGAGTATTGCCGGCTGACCTATATGCACTCGTTTATTTTCATGTTTCTTGTGTTTTTCTATTCTGTAAATATAGATATCTGAGTAATAATATCACATAAAGCAAAATAAGCCACGAAATCTGGCGCAACACCCCGTAATTGATTTGCTTATGATGTAGCTAACAACTGCGCAGAAAAAAGGCATCCGCTACTTTTTATCTCATAGAGATAACTTTTGATCGTTCATAAACATCGACCACAATCAACGCCGTATATCTTTTTTAAAGATATTTCTTGTTCTATCTCAACTCGATTCCTGACCCGACGTCGGAAAAACTTTGAAGTGAGAGTTAAAATTAATCCGGACGCCGCCCGATGCTAAAAATGACCAGGTGTCCGTGCGATCATCGGCCGGGACGCCCGATGAGCGTTAAAAAACTTCGTCCGCTGATCTGACGGTGATTGGTCTCTATTTATGACTGAGGCATAACTCCACAAACTCAATAATTGATCATGCACCCTGAAACAATGCAAATAAACAGTGAAAATTTTAAGTTTTACTGTTAAATGAAGTCATTTTTTGGACGAAATGACATCATTATTCCAGCGAAGTTCTTAAGCTGAACTATTAAATCATGCAAATAAACGGAGAAAAAGCATAATATATATTATTTTTATGTTTTTGGATTCCGTGAAAAATCGATTTCAATCACTCATGATTATATACAAATATATTTTCACACGTGGCTGCACAAATCGTGAAAATAGAATCATTCATGAATTAAAATCGATATTACACCGATTCGAACAAACATCGTCTATATAATCGTAACAATATGATTATTTATTTTAAGTGTTTATCAATTAGCATTAAGGGTGACCATTTAAAATGTTTATAATCTTAACATTAAGAGTGAACATTGTATTAAGTGTTTACAATCTAAATATTAAGGGTGAACATTTTGAAAGTTTATAATCTCAACATTAAGTTTTCACTTAAAGCATGATAAAGTAGAAAAGGGTTTATTAATTAGCTTGTACATCCAGAAGGCAAAAAAGCCTAAGTGGACACGGCAAGCACACAGTGTTAACAACGTACAAAGTTAATGATTTTACAAATTATAGTTATACAAAGAAGTAAAACGTTTTGTTGCGATACATACATGAATTTACACTTGAACTTTAATTAATTAAATATCGAAATTATATATGTAATTTTACGTGGCGTGTAAATATGGCATATTTAATATGTCAAAATTACGTCAAATTGTAATGAGGCTTAAATTTAATTAATGCAATATACCAAACAAACTGTAATTAACATTTACTAGGCCTTCATAAGTCAAGTGCAATAATAATAATACTTTGTACTAATCCGGTGTAACAAATTCGTTTGATGAGGACCATTCTAATGATACTAGTACATGTAAATATACATGTACATCATATGTTTTAGAGTAGTAGTACAGTTTGTGATAGTAACAGACTTGAAAAATACTTGTTGACATTTAGATGTTCTATAATACAAGTAAATTACTAGTATTATAGTATATCACATGCATGTAATAATAGCATAAACATCAGCCCTTGCATGCTACCTATTCGAAAGGATGGGTATGCATGTACATGTTGCGATCGAATCTGAAAGGAATGATAAATATAACAGCTAAAATGTTTTTGTAAAAGTGCATTATTTGATGTTATTAGCTTGATAAATTTGTACATCATCCTACATTCATACATCCTTTTATTTTTAATCATACCATAATCAAACATGATTGGATTAAATGATCACATTATGACTTATACGCTTTAAGCAAATTTGATTACATTAAAAATTGACTCTCAAGACAAATTTAAAGACATACAATTATTTATCATTTTCATAATAACTTTTAATAACACATCGATACTGATTTTACAATTTAAGAATATTAAAGAGGATATGACTAGAAGCATTTTCTGCAGACCTGAATATGAATTAATAGTCATTTACGACGAATTAAATTAAATTAAGATTAGCGAAGAATTTTCTAAATTGTATTTAAAAAAAGTATCCGAAGAAGACAATTTCTTCGCCATATGTTCAGGTTCTTTTTCTGAGTAATCAACACTGTAAGCGTGGGTCAGGAGGTTTTCCATCAATCAAGGATTGCGATTACCATTTTTTTGCATTCATATTTTACTGTTTAAAAGTGACGGAGCATTGATCGTTCAACTGCAGTTAAACACGAATTGGAAATTGATAATTTATGTTGTATTGCATGTATGGTTTGTGTTTTATAGGAAATTCAATACCATTATACAGCTATAATTATATTTTAGTGCAATTTTAGAAACACATGCTGCTTTTTTATGTACGCACCTGTTTTACGTTATTTTTTTACGCATATACGTTGCATTGGTATTTGTATAAAATAGTATTGTCTTTTCTTAAAAATACTAAGGGATGCACTTTTTTTCATGATTATGTTTTGGTTTTGATAATGTTTGTAAATAGAGACAGCATTGACCTTTGATAAAAATGACTTATTGCCTTTGTAATTGAACATTGTGTTACTATAAAAAGAAAATAAAATCAATCAAAATAAAGTGAATTAATGAAATTAAATTACTGCAGTTATACGATATTTTTGCAAAAAGAAACACAATGACAACCGACTGATGAAAATTTGAAAAGAAAATCAGATATTCATCAAAATGCCTCTAAATGTTTGAACAATGTTTGAATTATATGTGTCGCGGAAGAGAATGTTTATGAATGAATAAAATTGTCCACTATTTGCTGCGTCTTAATTACGTGGTATTTTTGCTCAGCACAGGTCATTCATAATCTGAGGCTATACAAAGATGCAGGAAAATAAAACCACTGCTGATCATCAAGTATATTGGGATATCGAGAGTCTAATACACTATCGCGCGTCTGTTGCGTAACCTCAATTATAGTTCTTGCTAGTACAGTGGGGTTAAATTTGATATGTCTGTGAAGCGTTCTTTTGTTCTCAACAGGTAGCGGCGATCTCTCTTGTATTATCAATTGCGCGGATGATGACAACGCAATAGTATTAGTTTAAGTTTGTTTATATTTATAGTTCTCAATTTATAAAACGTTAAACACGAGTTCACCAATAACTACAGGTAAACCATAGACAACGACAACTTTGCTTTATAATCTCTAAAACCGAATATAAAAAACAACTAAATATAACAAGAACTATCTTTTTACAAGATATTCGGCATTAATGCTGACTCTGAAATCAAGTTTTAAATTTACATTTCTAAATAATTAAATTGAAAGCAAAATTTTAACTATTGTGTTTTTTCACGTGGAGTCGCATATTCACAGCATGAAATGTGTGTTATTACAGTTAAACCACACATGTGTGTAAGTAGATAGAAATTATACTACGGGAGTTCACATACATGTCCTCACATGGCTTATTATGAGTGTATTTCTTTACCACCGTATATCGTATGCTAATATTTGATTAACACGCAGTTTTCTTCCGACACAATCATAGCCGCGTCATGCGAAAATGGGTTTTATGGCATTGCGGCCAGAGTAGCTGAACCCCAACCTGTGCATTTGCGCAGTCTGGTCTAAGGCGTTGCTGCCCGCTATAAAATAACCCAAGGTGTTATGGTCTAATTATGTATCTCCTGACCAGACTGAGAGGTGCGCAGGTTGGGTGGGCTATAGATATGATGGACGCATATGGCATGATACCCATTTTCAGATGACGAGGGTCTTCAAGTGATATTATGGGCATCTAATAGTATATGCTAGGTTCATAAGTGTCTATTGCATCCGTTGTTTATTTTTGGTGTTTTCACTTCATATGCACTTATATTTGTTAATGCAGCATCGACATACTAAAACAATATCACGGAAAGGGAAAAATAATGCATTTGTATATCAAGCGTACTTTCGTTTTGACAAATGATTCGATGTACGATGTGAATCTAAATTTAGTTTTAGTGCAGATTAGTTCAAACGACACAAAGACACAATTTTGTTTTACGGATCATTTCGGCTTAGAAGACTGAGTGAGTCATGTACAATATCGAATATAATATATATTTTTATAAACAACTGGTAGCAAGATGAGTTGCAGATAATTGGTCAGTTACTGCATTTTAACTAACTCTTTTGACCTGTTAATTCGTTTCAGCTCAATTCAACAGTGAAAAATGCCCATAATATCACTTTAAACATTTTTATTGCGAATTGTAAATGGCACATTTAGCACAATGAGTTTCGATACAAAATCGATTTCAATTCAATACTACTTGATAGGATCGAATTGCTATCCAGGGAATTCCTGTCAAAACTAAATTTTCAAAAGGTGCTACATGCTTGCAGGAGACCGCCCGTTATGCTTTAAGGCAATGACATCATCAGTGATATACCCTCCTCCATATGTATATATATATCAAAACTGTAACTATATTTTTAATCGCGTTAGCTGTCAAGATTATTACGTAATTTCGTATATTTTTACTTTTATTTCTATTTTATTTTTATTTTTGTAACCGTGTGTTACCACCAGTATTAAACATTCGCGTGTGCCAGTCATTTATCTACCAAGTCGACTTATCGTCTTTGGTACTTCGCAAAGTCATCGGAGGAACCTATAAACACAACAACAAAACCAGCATTAGCAAATATCGCAAACTGGTAAATAAGGGTAGCATATCCAGGCGTTCAGGAACGATTTCCAGACGTGCTGATCGAGTGCGGCAAAAATTGTGGTTAGATATTAAACGATCTTCCTCTTATCGTGACACTATACTATTTCGGTAGTGTTTGTTTTCTCATCTTGAAAGCAAAACCGTGTTTATCGAAAGTCTATTATGTCTTACCCGGACGATTTAGTGACCGAGTACAGATGGATTTTAATGCGTAATTGTCACTGGGGCACAATTTGTGTTGTTTGAACATACACAGAAAAGTCCGGAATTCCTTACACCGAGCAGTGCTACATCCTTTACGCTGTGCAAAGACACAGCGATGCAGCCAAAGTTCAGAGGATTTCACTCGAATCAGCCTATGAAATAGTCGAAAATTTTCATTCGTGTCTGCTGGTGTTATGTAAAGGTCAAGCTGGGTAAAACCGCTATGCCGAAAAAGTATTGCTAGCATATTTATTTTTCTTTTATTTTCATCAATTATCTTATGGCATATTTTGAATTTGTATAGGGTGTCATTAATCATTTGTTTTGTACAGGGAAGTGACATCATGCAATTATATTCTTAGTGCGATAGGTTTTCGATATTTCATAAATATTCATTTAATATGATGGTGATTGCACATTTTCTTTTATACTTGGTTCTTATCATACCATTTTCATCATAATTTCTATACTTTCAGAACGT
Organism: Dreissena polymorpha; assembly: GCF_020536995.1. Classification (NCBI taxonomy): domain Eukaryota; kingdom Metazoa; phylum Mollusca; class Bivalvia; order Myida; family Dreissenidae; genus Dreissena; species Dreissena polymorpha. The sequence continues at coordinate 42,573,584 of NC_068363.1, forward strand.
CAAAGGGACATGTTGTTGTTATTTTGTCTAAGTTATCTCTATAACATTAACATAAACATAACGCATACACGACGGTGCGTTAAGACACACTCTTTATAAATTTGAATGGATAGTAAGTTGGTTCCTTTTTCCTAGTTCCTTATTCCTTATTCGAATAAGGAATAAGGAACTGTTCCCTATTCCTTATTCACGCGTAATATATTTGTTATATGGTTTTAAAGAACAATAATTCAATTATTTATGATGTAAAGCAAAACAAAATAACTCGAATGTATTGACTTTATGTATTACGTTACATATTCATGTTTCATCTTCGCGCTTTCATAGGATTTCTTGTTTAAACCGAACCGATATTTTCTAATTCGAATACTAACTTCACATCAACAAAACCAAAAGCATATACTATTATTTTACATGAATGTAATATAAAAGTGAAATAATGTACATTTAAACATGTTTGTTTTTATTTATAATCCAGTTCCTTATTCGCGGCTAAATAAGGAAAAGGGAACTTGTTCCTTATTCCTTTTTCAAGCCGAATAAGAATCTGGCATTTTCTAAGTTAAACATTAATGAAATTGATCCAAAATTAACCACATATAAATGAACATATTATTTATATATTGGTTGTACATGTTAAATACTTATTGCAATATATTTCTACTAAGTTTTAAGTGATGACAATCCAGTTCCTTATTCGATTTGAATAAGGAACCAGTTCCTTATTCCTTGTTCGCACTGAATAAGGAACTGTGTTATTATAAAATAATACTAGGTCTAAACATATTACATTAAATATTTTTAACTTCGAACCTACATAAACCATGATTTTCATCGACATTTAATATTATATGGTTAATTTCAATTTATGTTTGAGTAAGGCAATACAATTTCCTTATTATCGTCTTCATATTGCTTGTTTTAAGCGTGTATCGTCAAATAGAATATAAAAAGAAATCTGACAAAATACGTCCATATAACATATTCAAGCTTAAATAACCCACACACCTTATAAAATATAACATATCCGAAAGTTATCGTCCGACATACAGGCTTCCGAATAAGGAACTAACTTTACGCCCATTCCTTATTCAGAGGCCATAATTTCGGATATTTTAATTCGGATCATTTTAGAATAGCACAGCTTTATATTTGTTATTATTGGCGATTTTTGTGTGTAAAATTTGTTACTTATATCTCTGTACAGTTCTTGAACTCTTATCTGACCTGAACTTCGGTCAAGACTATATAACTGCTGAAAACTTAACATGTTTTAGATATATTGTTCCGTTTTCATACGAAAACTGTTACGAAGGGATATGATTAAGAATGCAAAATGATTTCAAAACGTCTCCACAAAAGAAAGACTGCACCGGAAGCAGCGGTCCAAGTGCCACTGTAAGACTGAAAAGTTTTATCCAAATGCCTCAATATTTTTATTTATTTTATAATTGAAACGAAAAAACGCGCATTTTAGCTGTAAAAGTGTGTTTTCTTCTGATATTATTTTAAGTGCGAATACGCGTTTTCTCGCTCATGCAGACCGACGGTACATTCGGCGACTTTCAACCTCGGCACAGACGAATGCCAATGTTCCGGACAGAGTTGTTATCAGTGCGACGTCACTGATGTCACAATAAAGCGAGACTGAACCGGATGCAGCGGCCACGGTGCCTCTATTAGACTGGAAAGTTTCATCGAAATTCCTCTGTATTTCGTTGTTGCTGTTGTTGTTGTTTTTTCAATTAAAAACAAAAACTTGCATAGCTGTAATTCGGTGGTTTAATTTCAATAGATTGTCTATCTCCGAAAGCGCGTTTCCTCGCTCTAGGATGCCTAGGTTACATCCGACCACCTTCAAATTGGCGCACGATTAAAAGTCGTGAGAACCGACAAAATGGCACTGTTTTCGGTGGTTATAAGTGATATCTTTAGATAATGCAACTGGTTTCGCTTTCCTTATTCAGCCGCGAAAACGGAACTAGGTTATCATTACACAAGAATACTAAAAAGAAATGTACTGTAATAAATACATATTTTGTATTCCCTACCTACATATACAGTGATTTTCTTTGATGTATGCGTCTCTTAATTCATAGTATTTTATTTGTTAAGTAAGAAAATACCAGTTCCTTATTCTATTTCTATTTCCTTATTCCTTATTCAGATCGAATAAGTAACTATGTTATAATTAAATACAACAAAGTAGAAATGCACTGCAATTAATATTTTTATACCCGTCCAACATATTTAATAATTTTCGTTGAGTTATTCGTCTCGTTGGTAATTTTGATTTATAATTTATAGAAACATTCCAGTTCCTTATTCGATTTGAATAAGGAATAAGGAACCAGTTACTTATTTATTATTCAAACTGAATAATGAACTGGATAATCATCACTTAAAACTTAGTAGAAATATATTGCAATTAGAATGTTACAAATACAACCAATATATAAATAATATGTCCATTTATATGTGGTTAATATTGGATCAATTTCAATGATGTTTAAGTAAGAAAATGCCAGTTCCTTATTGGATTTGAATAAGTTCCTTATTCCTTTTTTGATCCGAATAAGGAACTAGGTTATGATTAAATGAAACATAGTAGAGATGTACTGCAATTAATGTTCTTGATACCAAACCTAAATTTACAATGATTTTCATTGATTTATTAGTCTCTTTGGTTCATTTTGATATTTTATTTAGTATGAAAACGCCAGTTCCTTATTCGATTTGAATAAGGAAAAAGGAACCAGTTCCTTATTCCTTTTTCAATCCGAATAAGGAACTAGGTTATCATTAAATCAAACATAGTAAAGATGTACTGCAATAAAATGTTTTTGATACCCAACCTATATTTACAATGAATTTCATTGATTTATTGGTCTCTTTAGTCATTTTATTAGTTTCTTTAGTATGAAAAAGCCAGTTCCTTATTCGATTTGAATACGGAACAAGGAACCAGTTCCCTATTCCTTTTTTAAATACGAATAAGGAACAAGCTTATCATTAAATAAAACATAGTAGAGATATACTGCAATTAATGTTTTTGATACCCAACCTAAATTTACAATGATTTATTGGTCTCTTTGGTTTATTTTAATAGTTAGTTTAGTATGAAAAAACAAGTTCCTATTCGATTTGATTTGAATAAGGAATAAGGAACCAGTTCGTTATTCCTTTTTCAGTCCGAATAAGGAACACGCTTATCATTAAATAAAACATAGTAGAGATATACTGCAATTAATGTTTTTGATACCCAACCTAAATTTACAATGATTTATTGGTCTCTTTGGTTTATTTTAATAGTTAGTTTAGTATGAAAAAACAAGTTCCTATTTGATTTGATTTGAATAAGGAATAAGGAACAAGTTCCTCATTCCTTATTCGCACTGAATAGGGAACTGTTTTATTATTAAATAATACTAGGTAGAAATATATTGCAATAAATATTTTTAACTTTGAAACTACATAAACCATGATTTTCATCGACATTTGATATTATTTGGTTAATTTTACTTTATGTTTGAGAAAGACAATATCATTTCCCAATTATCCTCTTCATAAAACTTGTTTTCAGCGTGTATAGTGACATAGAATATAAAAAGAAATGTGAAAGAATACGTCCATATAACAAAATCATGCTTAAATAACCCACACTACATCTTAAATATAACATATCCGAAAGTGATTGTCCGAAATACAGGCTTCCGAATAAGGAACTAACTTTACGCCCAATTCCTTATTCAGAGGCCATAATTTCGGAACTTAAAATTCGGATCATTCTAGAATAGCACAGCTATATATTCTTTATTATTGGCTATATTTAAAGGGATCTTTTCACGCTTTGGTAAATTGACAAAATTGAAAAAAGTTGTTTCAGATTCGCACATTTTCGTTTTAGTTATGATATTTGTAAGGAAACAGTAATACTGAACATTTACCATGGTCTAATATAGCCATTATATGCATCTTTTGACGATTTTAAAACCTAAAAAATATAAAGCGTTGCAACGCGAAACGATTGAATAATTTGGAGAGTTCTGTTTTTGTCGTTAAATTTTGTGAAACTACGAAGATTGCTTATATAAGGTATACAATACGTCAAGTATGTGTACTCGGCGGAATAGCTCAGTAGGCTAAAGCGTTTTTACTTCAGGACTTTGGCAGGACTCCAGGGGTCACTGGATCGAAACCTGCTCCGGGCAATGTTCTTTTCCTTTTTTTAATTTTATTCTTGATTTTTTACTGGAGCTTTTACATTTATCAATATAAAGCATTTAATGAATAAGTTAAAAAATGCCAAAATCTGTGAAAAGGCCCCTTTAATGTAAGAATTTTTTATTGATATGTCTGATACAGTTCTTGAAGTTTTTTTCTGACCCTAACTTCTAGAGAAAACTTTCCGATAGCTGAATACCAGTCATGATTTAGCTATCCCATTCCGTTCTTATACCTTAACAGTTACAAGAGGATATGATTAAGGATGAAAAGCGATTTCAATGCGTCAACCAGTTCCTTGTTCCTTTTTCAATACGAATAAGGAACTATGTTATCATTAAATTAAACTTATTAGAGATGTACTGCACATAATGTTTCTATACCCAACCTACATTAACACTACATTATTAGCCTCGAATAAGGAACTGGATTATAAATAAAAACAAACATGTTTAAATGTACAAGATCGCTTTTTTATCACATACATGTTAAATAAAAGCATATGCTTTAGGTTTTGTTGATGTGAAGTTAGTATGGATGATCGACCTACAGACCACAAGGTAACGAACACGCTCGATCAACCGACAACAAATCAGAACACGGAACTGGTCAAGAACATGTAGTTGTGGGACGGTGTTTAAGAATAAGGTGGGACTGAAGATTCATCGCACAAAGATGGGATGCGCACCAATCCTAAATCTGTTGCAACGCGCCAGGCAACTTGGTGAGACGGAGGAGGAGCTGGATCAGGATGAACACAACAGTGTTCAAAGCCTCCACGCATCAGAAGAGGCTGAGGTAACCATCGATAACGCAGAGAGGACTGAAGATCAAGCTGCAGTAGAATCTACAGAGCGGCGGAAGAAAGTGATGTGGCCCGCAAGTACAGAGAGAGTGAAGTCTTAGGCGTTTGAAGAGGAGCTGGAACTGGTGATGGAGAACGTCTTGAAAGGCAAAGTAGAGAGCAAGCTGCATGTCATGTCTGAGCTGATCTACACATTTGGAAAAGAGCGATTCGGAACTGCTAAAGAGAAATTCGGACAACCTATGGTTGGCGGGAATAGAAGACTGCAGAAGATTTCAAACCTAAGGGGAGAACTCAGACGCTTGAAAAGCAGATACAGGCAAGCAGAGGAGGAGGAGAAACAAGGTCTGGCTGAACTGAGAGACGGTGTACGAAAGGAGATCCAGTGTTTGCGGAGAGCTGAGAATCTGCGCAAGAAGAGACACGAGAGAAGGCGAAAGAGAGCTCAGTTCACTAGCAATCCCTTTCAGTTTGTGAACCTCAATGCACAAAAGAGGAGGCAAACAAGTACATCAAAGATATGTACAGTGACAGTGACCGTCACTAGGAACTGGGCGAGTGCGACAAGTTGCTCACACCAGATGAGCCTGAACACGACTTTGATTGCGCAGAACCTAGGTTGCAAGAAGTCAAGGACATTTAAGGAGGCCAGAGCGTCTTCAGCACCAGGACTCAATGGAGTACCGTACAGAGTGTACAAGAACTGCCCCAAGATCTTGCTTTGGTTGTAGAAGCTCATAAAGGTTGTTTGGAGGAAAGGAGAGCTTTGCAGAGAATGGTTGAAGGCAGAGGGCTGTTTTATTCCTAAAGAAGAGGATTCATCAACCCTTGCTGAACGTGGAGGGGAAGGTACTCCTCGCTGTCCTTTCAAAAAGAATGACATGACCTCTTATTTGCTTCAGAACAAGTACATCAATACAGCTGTGCAGAAAGGAGGATTACCCGGCGTATCTGGGTGCGTCAAGCATACCAGTGTCATCACCCAAATCATAAAGGAAGCACGCGAGAACAAAGGAGACATCGCAGTGATCTGGTTTGACCTAGCGAATGCATATGGTTCTGTTCCGCATCCGATGATACAAAAGACTCTACAGTTGTTATCATGTACCCATTCGATTTCGGCAGATGTTGCGGCACTAATTCGACAGCTTCATCATGAAATTTTCAACGAGGGCAAAAACCACTGACTGGCAGAGACACGAAGTAGGCATCGTTACCGGGTGCACAATTTCAGTGGTGCTGTTTGCCGCAGCCAAAAATCTGATAGTGAAGTCAGCGGAAAAGCCATCCAGAGATCCCAAAATGACTTCGGGGTGTATCCAACCACCAACGAGGGCATTATGGACGATATGACTATTACAGCAAAGTCGTACGTCGAGGGAAGGTGGATGCTGCAAGACATTGGCAAACTTATCGAGAGGGCCAGTTCAAACCCCAGAAATCAAGGAGCATGGTTCTGAGGAAGGGAAAGATTCAAGAGAGTGCAAGATATAGAATCAAAGATAAGCTCATCCCGACTGTTAAGGAGCAACCAGTGAAGTGCCTCGGGAATTGGTTTCGAGACTCGCTCAATGATCAACAGAGTATCAGAGACACGGTAATGCAAATGGAGAACTTGTTGAAAGATTTGGACAAGTGTTATCTGCCAGCAAAATTCAAGGCCTGGATTTACCAACATGGCATCCTACCACACCTATTGTGGCCGCTGCTGGTGTACAGTGTACCGTCATCAACAGTGGCAGCAATGGAGAGGACAATAAATTCATTCCTCAGGAGGTGGATGGGAGTGCCAAAGAGTTTCACCAGCCTCGGTTTGTACTGCACAGGCAGCAAGCTGCAGATACCTCTCAGATCACTGACGGAGGAATACAAGGTCACAAAGGCTCGGAAAGTCATCATGCTACGATGCAAGTAGTGATGAGAAGGTTAGAGAAGCAGGAGTGCAGGTCAACACCGGGAGAAAGTGGAGGGCTGACAAGGCAGTGGAAGAGGATGAGGCTCGTCTTCGGCACAGCGACATTATCGGTAATGTCGCACAGAGGCGACTAGGTTTCGGATGCGTCACCCGTTCGCAGTGGAGCAAAGCCAGTGCAAAAGACCGACGCATCCAAGTGCAGGAAGAGGTTCGCCGAATGGAGGAAGAATCCAGGCTCACCAAAGCTGTTACCCTACGGAAGCAGGGAAAATGGATGAACTGGGAGGGAGTACCACAGAGGAAGCTTACATGAAATGCGATCTGGACCATGAAAAGCGACAGACTTAGTTTCCTGCTTAAGTCTGTCTACGACGTGCTGTCAAGTCCAAATAAACCTAGTGACTTGAGGTCTCGCTGAAACGCCGGATTGCAAGCTCTGTGGATGACCAGCGAATCTGGAACATGTCCTGAGCTCATACAGCCCTAGCTGATGGCAGATACAGATGGCGTCACGACAGAGTTCTTGCTTCAATCGCCGATCACCTAGATCAAGCACGAACAGCGCAGAAGACGACCAACAAAGGCCCCTTATTCATTTCCTTTGTCAGAGCTGGAGAAGAAGGGGCAAACGCGCATGTGGGATTCTTGGCAGGGCAACAGATTGGAGAATGGAAGCAGACTTTAATAAACAGCTGAAGTTTCCACTGGAGATCATCGTAACAAGCCAGAGACCCGACATAGTACTGTGGTCAGATGCATCAGAAGAGGTTGTGATGGTGGAGCTCACAGTACCATGGGAAGAGTGGATCGAGGAGAGCTTCGAACGGAAGCGCGAAACGTACCAGTCTCTCACAGATACCTGCACAGAGAAAGGCTGGAAGGCATGGTGTTTTCCGGTGAAGGTGGGCTGCAGAGGTTTCCCAGCGCAATCTCTGTTGCGCTCTTTCAGCAGACTGGGGGTTACAGGACAGGTCCGGAAACGGGCCATATCGGTTGTTGCACGTGAAAAGGAGTCTGCTTCCTTGTGGCTATGGCGGAAGAGAGAGAGAGAAGTGGATAGGGGGACATAGGGCAGTTGACTAGCGACTGGCCACCGAGACCTGGCAGATGAGGAAGTGTAGCGGAGGTATTATCTCCTGTCTGGAAATGTATCACTTCCGGTCGGCACACAATAGGAGGACGTAGTTGGACAGTGCCGAAACGTCCGATGAATATGGCCCAACGTGATGAAGGAGATTGTAGCAGCACCACGGCTGTATCTGACATCTTCGAATTAGAAAATATCGGTTCGGTTTAAACAAAAAAAACCATGCAAGCGCGATGAAGAAACATGAATATGTAACGTAATACATAAAGTAAATGTATTCGAGTTATTTTGAATTGATTTACTTCAGAAATAATTGCATTATTGTTCTTTAAAACCCTATAACAAATATGTAACGCGTGAATAAGGAATAAGGAACAGTTCCTTATTCCTTATTTGAATAAGGAATAAGGAACTAGGAAAAAGGAACCAACTTACTATCCATTAAATTTTAATGGCTTGTGTTAATTTCAAACAAGCGCATAAAAAAGACATAATTTTGAAAATGAACTTGCGTCTAAGATTATGCAATAACGAACATTTTCAGTGCCGTCAGCGCTTTGATTTTTAATGTTCGAGATCTTAGAGTAATTAGAGTATGTACGCTCACATGATCATCTTTCTTGTGTTTTTCTCCGATTCTCAGGCAGTTTGTCCGTAAAAGAAGATTATGATTGCGTTTGAAGTAGGGATAATACATTGATTAAGATTGCTTATACAATTCTAATGTGACAATTATTCTTGACATTTCTATTTATATTAAACCGCCAAGTGTTGCTAATAACAGTTTAAACTTTCTGTTTTTATTGACATTGTGAACGTTTTGTCGTGACAGGAACGACAAAAGTCTAAGCATGTACACTTAAATATATATTTACCGCATGTAACTTAATCGCAGCGATTTATATCCCACTGGTAAAATGTCCGCAAAGCGATTACAAGTAAAGTTCAAAGTGATTTGCGGGGAAAAAATAAATGTCTTGTAGTAATCTGTATTTGTGTAATGTAACGGTAGAACGTAAGAGTACAACATTTGCCGAGTCGCAATTTTTGAGTACTAACATCAAAGAAGTTCATAAATCGTTAGATAAGATTAAACACAATTAAATATATGTATACACGTGAACGTAGTTGCATGTTACCTGGTGTTGTTTACATGTGGGTTTAACTAACAAATAGTACAACACATGCCATATCTTTGTTTTGGTATAGATTCTATGTCATCTTTCTTTAAATATGTATAACATATATTTAGTTTATTATAGATTTATTTACAGCTATTCCAGAAGGACAAGACAGCTTCCATTAGAGGTTTTATGACATAAATAGACACAATTTTATACATAGTAAGAACGACTAACTAAATAATAAATAATACACGCGGTTCAGAAAACAATCATACTAATTAATAAAGATAACTATAACGATCATCTAAATAATAATAAACGAGGTTCAGAAAACGTTAATACTAATAAATGCACAAATAATATAAATTTATATTAACAGTAATCAATCTATATTTACCATTCTAATACTACAGAAGTAAAAGCGCACAAAAAGCATCAATTGATATATAAGACACGAATAGATAGACGACATGCATAGACTACGATTTATTTAGATCATCCATCAGATTTAAACGTACACTTTGGTCGATCTTGCTAGAAATGCGGCATGTACACGTGCACTAGGTTTATTCGACTCACTATCGGATGACATACGTGCACTTTTTGGCATATTTGTTCTGTGTTTATGAAATTAAAAAATATTTATATCCTAAAGCGGTATACAGGTGACAACCAAGAGCAACATGATATCCGTCTTGAAGATTGTTACAGACCGCGCGGGCCTTTGCTCGAAACGTGTAGTGTTGCGCTTGAAACATATGCCACATTCAATTCTCATTATATGTGATGATAACCGTTACCTAGATTGACTAAATCTGTGCTTTTTAATATTATATTATACTGATTGTGGTTAAAGTTTACAGTTAGAAGCGTTTCTGTAAAAATAGCGTTTCTATTGTTTTCTATTCAAACGTTACACTTTACGACACAATTTATTGGTAAGTATTTGTTATATAGCGTCAAAAACTACAATATCTAAAAAGGCATCCTGGAAATGCCAGGCATCGTTAAACCTAGATTGCTAAGCTACTCGCGTATTGAGGATCAACGACTGTTTTTTTTTTTCGAATATATTTCACAATCAGTTTGTAATGTAAAGTTAATTGTCTTGGTGAATATACAAATGCTAGTGCGGAAAAACTTAACCAATAGGTCGATATTTGTAATATCCACTTGTTTGACAGTGTTGGCGCACACGTTCGCCGTTTATATACCTAAATAACTCTAAGTTTTCGAATACTTAAAATAATTATATTTGTTCGTGTCCGAAAATTTAGATACGGAAAATATTCAACAATTTCAGGTGTACGAAAATTTAGAGACAAAAATTAAATGTCCGAAAATTATAATTATATTTAAATAAAAGCAATAAATCAATTTACAATAGTGTTTCTATTTTAAGATAAAAAAACTTCACAGCTTTGTTTTCTCTTGCCGGGATTTTTAAGTGAATATACTTAGATATAAATTGTACTTATAAACCAAAAATATTGTAAGAATTTCATCAAAATATGTAAAACATTTTGCTTTTGGAAAAAAGTGTAGCGATGGCTATTTTCCTAAAGCTGCTTATTTATTAATAAACTGAGAAAACTAATTAGCAGATTGGACGTCGAAGTTCAAACACACTTTGAATATATAACCTTAAAATAAGCGGTCTGGCCCAAAGTCGCATCGTGCTGCTTTTAAGTTCGCTTAAATGAGAAAATCATATAACTGTTACTAGTTTGAGGAACAGCGCCAAGTCATCAAGCCATAAGTAAATAAGCTAATCGCTATCCAGAGAAATTGACATGACGCCTTATCTATGATCGCTCCGCCCACTAGAATTGATCCACCAATCAGCGATCGATTAATCGGGCGCACTCGTTAGCAACGACCTGTCCGCCATTTTCTAGACAAGCTAAATGTTTAGGTTCACTTTTATTCCAACTAGTTTCTTTTGTTTTCCGCTTAAAAAAAAAACGATTAAAAATGGTTAAACGGTGTCAATGGGGATTATGTAACTCGGACAATCGATATCCTGAAAGATAAGTTGGTGACATTTAATTTATATCGTTTCCTAAGCCGAAAAGAGATCTTGAGAAGTGTAAGAGATGTATAAATACATGCGGTCGTCACCACGAACAACTGAACGTCAACACTGTCAAAGACAATTATAATATATTTTTATAGGATATACTAGCAGATTTAAATAGTTTATGTTATCGATCTGATTATCACATAATATTTCACTTTTTTTATAGTTTTATCAGTTACTAGGTCAGAAGCGAGGTTCATCTGCATTACTTAAAGAGAAATAAAACCCAGCATGAAGCCTAATTCATGCTGTGTTTTATTACTCTGATAGTAATGCACTTAATTGACATCATACATGTTATTTGAAGGTGACATGTGATATATTATCTTATTAACGGTATCTACACATTTGCACGCATGTGGTGTCACCAATAAACGCTTTTAATTCACACTAGGAGCTCGAATGCCTAGATCTCATTTTTTAAACGAGTTTCGTTTATTTTGTTCGAATTAAAAAAAGGAAATAAAATATATCAAAAACGGTGTAAAAAGGGTTAATGCAACTCTGACATTTGGTATCCAGAAAGATAAGTTAGATGAATTATATTTATACCATTTCCAACGCGGTAATGCGGTCTTGACAAGAGCGAGTGGAAGCTTCAAGAATTACCCAGATACCCTTTATAGAAGATTAATTTATTTCACAAACTTGAAGTGTCATATAAGCAATAACTAAGCATTATTAAGTATGTAATATGTCATGTGTGCACGTAAAATAATTGAGAATTTTGGTACCCAATTCGTGTAACTTTACGAAATCCCCGTTAAAAATCGCGTTTCTGTGTGTGTCAGAAACAAGTGAAAACCATTTTGTTATTATTTTAATAAAGACGTATCGATAAATGCTATTGTAAAAGAGTTATTATTACTGATATAAGTTAACCAATAAATGCGGTAACTTCGGGGAAGTCGGTACCTGCGCGAGCGTCTGATATTGGTTGCCATATTAATTTATAATAGCCTGACCGTATTCCATTTCGTACAACGCGATTTTTATATCAGACAATGTCCAAACTTACTCTGTTGTTTTTGCGCTTTAAATTATAGTGATTGATAAAGGTCCCATAAGCAATGTTTAATATGATTAATATCACTTTTATACGCAATAACATGTGGGATTGAGGTACCCAACCGGCGTCAGAAAGCGCTTAAAACTTCACCGAATTCCCAGTTATAAAGCGCTATTTCGTGTCAAATACACGGGTACGGGGGAATGTTTCGGTAATATTTGTGTTAATAACACGGGTAAATACCGGTGAAGTGTTAATTTATTGCAAATACCACCATTACACGTAATAACAGGTTTGATTTCGGTAAGCGCGCAAGCGTTTGAGAGCGTGTTTAATGTACCGATTTACCCGTTATAAATAGCTGATGTTCTCTTTAATCGTATATATTTTGCATTTGCAGAATAACTAAATGGCATCAACCCCTTTACAAGTGTAATATAGTATTAAACAAGTCCATAAAATCATCCGGAATATCGCGTAAATCTATATGTAGTCTATAGGCAAAGAAGCCATTTTGGTGTTAGCTTGTCTAGGTTTTCTTCCCGCTGAGCCACGTGGTTAAGTGGGCGGAGCGATCACTCATAAGGCGTCATGTCAATTATTCGTATCTAATGAACCACATGCTTCTCGCATTTATTAAAACACACCACTGTTATTTTAATGAAGCTTAAAGCTGTTATGTTTAAGTTAACGTATTATTAACTTGGTCTGTTTAAATACGGTAGTAAATATAAACGGTAATGCATATTTTACAACCATATCTTGTAATGAAGTCTGACAATCGTGGGCATTAAACTTTTGTCCTCAGATCAGTAATCAGTAAAGCATAATGTTCTTTAGATTTCTTTATTAAAAGGTATCAAACAAGTGATAGTGTGAACAGGGAAAAAAAACAACAACAGGCAGACAAGCAATAACGAGTCTATTAATAGTATGTTTTTGTGAAATATAAGCCAGATATTTATTTATTGAATTCTTCGCAAAAACAGATGTTGTATTTTATACCTGTTCGTTTACAGATCTAAATGCAATACAGTCATATGTTACAAATCACAACTAAATGTGATGGAACTTTACATTATTGACCGACACACCAATAAAATAAGATATGCCGAAACCTAATGCGAAATTAATGCATTTTAAAAGCATGAGAATTGATTTATGGCGACATATCTGTGAGTTGCAGTAATTTTATCTGCATTACGGGTCCATTAGTAGAAACTTTTGGCAACATAGGCACAACTGTCAGTTACTGTGCATGATTACACTATTATTGTAGAGGTAAAAAGATACCAGAATATTTTGAACCGTTCTTAAAATGACAGCGCCTAATCTAAGCTGCGTTTTTTATTCCTGGATGGTTTGGTGCAAAGCGATGTATTATATTGTCGTTTAGAGGTCGTTAATAACGGCCGTAATAGCCCAAGCATATTCATTTCCGAATTGCTAACAAGAATGCAATATAATAACACATATTTATATTACCATTTAATCAGTTATTACACTTTCATCCCTTTCTTCAACTGAATATGATCTTTATATCGATAAGGGGCAAGGCAGAATTTCATGAAAAAATAAAAGGAAACTGTTTAATCATACAAATTATGACTATTTTTTAATCTAAATAAGACAGGCATTTTGGTGAGAATTGGGAGGTCAGATGTATTAAAGCATATAACAAGATAAGTATTGATGCAAAGCATCAAAGGGCGTCGGGAATTTCAGTGTAAAAGGCACTCAATAAAGTTACATGGAACGATTTTTTTTCTACTGTAAATATTAATATATTGGCCGATTATTTTAAACAAAATAGAAAAAGATACTGGTATAACCAGTATCTATAATTTTATGTAATAACCCCCGAATAACCATTATTTATGATGTTGTGTTATTACCCCCAAATAACCATTATCTATGATTTTGTGTTGTAACCTCCAAATATTTCATAGTTCATTTTATTTACATTGGTGTCCTTTTTTTACTGGCATCCGTGTGCAGTTTTCATTAATGGAACAGAACTGTGGAGGTTTTAAAAAGTCGGCTTCGTCTTGTAAGCGTAATTTCATATTTTTCTCAACTTCAAGGGGAGATGATTCTGAACTTATTCTTACGTTGCTCATTTACGATAGGGGTTGAGTACTCTTTGATATGAAAACACTGTAAAAGTTTGAAAAAAAAATTGAATGAAAACTGTAAATTGCATAAAGAAGCTGCATTTCACAATACTTTGAAATTAAGTAAAAGATCATAATAGAATTATTGCTCTGATATTCATCATTTTCAATAGGGTTCGAGTAATACTGATATAAAAACACTTAACAAGTTTGGAAAGATTCAGACGAAAGTTGTCAAATCTTTTAAACAAGTGGAAATTGTTTATTTTGTCAAATTTAATAGAAAAAAATTCTGGACTTATTGTCCCGATGTTTCTCATTTTAAATGAGGTAAAAATGCTCATTGATATGAAGACACTGTAAGTTTGGAAAGAATCTGATGAAAGATGTTGCCATAATCGCCTAACCAAGCAGTTTTTCACTTTTATTTTTAAATTCAAAGAGACATAATTCTGGACTTATGGTCCGATATTGCTCATATAGAGTTTGGGTTGGGTCCTCATTGATAAAAAACCTGTGCAAGTTTGGGAACAATTGGATAAAAATTTTGGACTTCGAACAACGATTTCAAAATTTCTCAAATTCTAAGGAAGATAACTATGGACGTAATGGTCGGATAATGCTAAAGGACCCATACCACCTGGATAGTAAAACGTGTCGCGCTTCGCGCTCTATATGTGGTTCTTAAAAAAACAACTCCGAGGAATGCATGACTCTAGGGAAACGGGTTGGTGGGACACAGCTCCTCCTTGATAAGCGGCTGCTTCCTTTATCGCAACTCATTGTTACAATCAATAATACGTGTCGCGCTTCGCGCTCTATATGTGGTAGGGATAGTACTTAGGGCCTATGATAGACAACCATAAAAATACATGGATAATAGATGTGTTGTTTGCATTTATTTGTTAATATAAAACACGTTTATTTTTTTTTATAAGATATTTAAGTGATGTAAGAAATTTTAATTAACGTTGTCACCACGCGGCATCCATTAATTTTAATAAAAATGTCCAATTGTAGTAAAATGGATTTTAAAATGTCTACATAAAATAAAGCTTTATTATATTTATTAACCTTAAAAAATTGTCAGCCGCCGAACTGTTCCGTTCGTGCCGGAACCCGGGATTGAACCGGGGGCCTTTAGATGATTGTTGCGTAAATTCCGGCTGACATCATTTATGTACTGCTGTTTGGTGAAGTTGTGTATAGCGATCGTTATTATATGTCTATTAATAAACTAATACATTGTACGTTTTCGTACCACTACGCCTTCCAATAAACTTGCTTGCGCGATAGGTCGTCAAATATCGTACTTCATTGATTCTCCACTAAATAAGCAAATTAGAAAAACCACAAAATAAATATATTTTGATTATGTTTTGTTTTTATACAAAACCAGAAATTTTCGCGTATTTGCCAAGTACCTGTGATCTTTCCCCTGTGATCAGTTTTGGATCAGTTATTAATTAAAACAATTTGCTTTGCATTATTGGCAATAAATGTTGTAATAAATGTAATAGGCACAAATGCAGTACTAATTTACACTAAATTACACAAAAAATCACCACTATGCAAGATATTCTTAAAACAAAAATATATACATTGATCCGTAAAATAACTTCTCCCCCCATAAGCGGAAAAAAATGCATTACATACTAGTCGCCGCTCTCCAGAGCGACGCCAATAAACGCTGAGATCCATTAAGGAGCCCGACACTAATGTCCCATGCTAATTTCATGACGTGAAGCCTCATCAACAACCTCAGATTGAAGTCATTTTATCTTTTACAGCGGTAAAAACTAAGTCGTTGTTAATGTGGGCATCATGCGATCAAAATATCACTAGTATATATCAAGAACAATTCCTCGGTTGATACATATTTAACGTCATTCAATTATGATCAAGTAATGAAGTGTATCTTCCATTTCATTCGTAGCCTATCATATGGAAAAAATTGAGAGATTTGCGGCGATATCTTTGCTGTTGCATTATTTATTAGTTATTTGGCGAACAACTCAACATTTTTTTCTGATGCATGTAAGTATGAAATATAATTTACGGAAAATTGCTATCTCTTATCATTTTTTTTTTCTTGTATAAGAATGAGGCAACAATAAACACTTAAATTTGGTATCTTTCCTTAACATAAAACATATATTAGTTTCACCGCTATGCTAGTTGGTTTATAGATACTCCTAAAATATATCAACATTTTTGTAAGGATTGCGTTTACAAAGGATTGATGTCATGAGATTATATACAGATTGTTTAACTAAATTTGCTTCTTATTTTGTCCCAAAATAATCACATGTGAAACTTAAAGCATAGCATTGACGATTTTGGTCATAGAGGTAAACAGAAGTTACATTAACTGTTCGGCTGAGTCTTAAATCGGCTTAGTCGTTAACACAATGCAGCCCAGGAATCACAAACTGCACACTCTTCCACAAAAATATCGGAAAACAAAATACGATTAGAGCATCTTAATCCCGACCAAAGAAAGCTCACGTGGTAACATCGTGTACTCATAGAGAACACACCAAAAACACAACAACAACGTTACTTGCATACTGAAATGAAATAAATATTGAACATATAAGAACATTAGTTATATTATTTAAATAAAACATTCCAACGTCTCTTTGCTGTTATATAAATATGTTTTCCATACATAACACACACACACACACACACACGCACGCACGCACGCACGCACGCACGCACGCACGCACGCACGCACGCACGCACACACACGCACACGCACGCACGCACGCACGCACGCACGCACGCACGCACACACACACACACACACACACACACACACACACACACACACACACACACACACACACACACACACACACATGATATAAGAAGGAATTAAGGTATATAGGGGTACCTAATATATTATTATATATAAATACATGTACGTCATTTATTTAACGTCTTATACAAGGAAATATATAGAGAAATTAATTGCGAGGTATATAAAATTTCAATTTCAGACGTGATTGTGGTTTTCGATTTAAGACATTATTGTGACATTTGATTGCATTACCACCCCTACACCCCCTCATAGTAATTAAAGGTGCCTAGAACGCGGGGTTGTATACAGACCCCGTTTTTTATATTGACCTCGTAAGTATATTCTGATTACTACCGAGACCGCGTAACTGGCACTATGTATTAGTATATATATTATAGGCATGGCATAGTACTCATGAACAGTGAAGAATGCTAAAGAGGAAAAAAGCAAAAATACAATTGCGTTACATGTATTATTTAAAGGGGCCTTTTCACAGATTTTGGCATTTTTTAACTTATTCATTAAATGCTTTATATTGATAAATGTATACATTGGATCGTAAAAGCTCCAGTAAAAAATCAAGAATAAAATTAAAAAAAGGAAAAGAACATTGCCCGGACCAGGTTTCGAACCAGTGACCCCTGGTGTCCTGCCAGAGTCCTGAAGTAAAAACGCTTTAGCCTACTGAGCTATTCCGCCGAGTACATAACTTGACGTATTTTATACCTTATATAAGCAATCTTCGTAGTTTCACAAAATTTAACGACAAAAACAGAACTCTCCAAATTGTTCAATCGTTTCGCGTTGCAACGCTTTATAATTTTTAGGTTTTAAAATCGTCAAAAGATGCATATAATGGCTATATTAGACCATGGTAAATGTTCAGTATTACTGTTTACTCACAAATATCATAACTAAAACGAAAAATTGCGAATTTGAAACAACTTTTTTCAATTTTGTCAATTTACCAAAGCGTGAAAAGATCCCTTTAAGTATTATAGTTTC